>NW_007004650.1:0-408 GCF_000164805.1 Carlito syrichta
CCAGCTGGTTAAGCTAATTACGTCAGCTAGTTAATTCAGCTTGCTTCCTAGCTGGCCAGCTAAGTAGCTAGCTAGTTGAGTCAACTGGCTAGCCAGCTGGCTAGCTGGTTTAAACACCAAGGTTATTCAGCTGGCCAGCCAACTGGTTAGTTAGTTAAGTCAGCTGGCTAGCTGGTTAAGACAACTAGTTATGTCAGCTGTCCATTCAGCTTTCTAGCTAGGTACCTAGCTAGTTAAGACATCTAGTTAAGTCAGCTGGGTAGCTAGGTAGCTAGCTAGATAAGTCAGCTAGTTATATAAGCTTCTAAGCTATTTAAGACAGTTAGTTAAGTCAGCTGACTAGCCAGTTGCCTATCAGGGTAGCTATCTAGTTAAGTCAGCTGGCTACCCAGCTGGCTAGCTAGTTAA
>NW_007004651.1:0-762 GCF_000164805.1 Carlito syrichta
CCAGAAATATAACATAAAAATAGTATTTGCAGAAATTGTGTGTATTGCTGGTTGTGGCAATGTAAAGTGATAGCCTTTGATGAAGATACTGACGTAAGAGGACATGTTAGTCTGAAGGAGTGAATGCTGAGTGGACATAGGATAGAATTCTATAACATTAGGCACATTTAAACAGTTTGATTTTGTGAACTTTTATTAATATCTGTCATGTGACTGGTATTACTGAGTGTCTGGAGTACACATGGGTGCATATGCACACACACTCTCATAGATATACAGCTCACAATTTTAAGTCCATAACTCCATAAGGGAAATCTATTAAAAAGAAAAATATGTGCCATAAAGAAGTAGATTGGGGGAGACGGGGCAAGATGGCGACGGCATAGGTGAACTTGTGAGATTCTCTGAACGTGAGTTCCCCAAAAAGGCTATCACTTCGCTACCCCCATCCCCCAGCCCACCACCAACCGCGCTGGGGGCAGGCCCGGGAACTTCAGTCCCACGCAAGGCCAGATATTGCGCCCCCGCCCCACTGCTGCCGTTCTACTCGTGTGTGGAAGCCTCCGGTCCCAGCCCCCTCCAGATCCCTCCCCGGCTGCATTGTCTCCAGCCCGGGCACCCGGCATCAAGCCGCCGGTCACACAGGGAGGCTCTGGGCACCCGCCCCTCAGAGACGCTGGTTCCATTTCTGGCTGAAGTCCTCTGTTGGGTCCCAGCGCCACTCTCGCTGTCTAGAGCCTGCCCTTTGGAACTTTGGAGCTG
>NW_007004652.1:0-474 GCF_000164805.1 Carlito syrichta
GGTAGAGCGAACCAATCGGACCCTTAAAGACATCCTCACTAAACTATCCCTCGAACTACAACAAAACTGGGTCACCCTCCTTCCTTTGGCCCTCTTCCGCTTACGAGTTCTCCAAAAAAACCATCCCAACTCTCACCTTTTGAAGTAATGTATGGCCGTCTAGCGCTGCCTCCAGGAGTCCCCACCTCAACCCCTCTCACACCCACTCTTGTCTTTCATTTGTTCCCACATTTGGGAATATCAAAATCTCCTCTTACCTGTTTCACCCAGTGGTCAAATCCCACCTCCCCTCCTCCCTGGACAGTGGGTCTATCTCTCTGACCCAGAAACAAAGCCTCTTTTAAACCCAAAGTGGTCTGAACCTCTTCAGATAATTTTATCCACTCCCATAGCCGCAAAACTCATCATGGGCCGTCGTCAGGTCACCCCATGGATTCACATCTCCCACTTAAAACCTGCTGCCCCTCCTTCCTC
>NW_007004653.1:0-513 GCF_000164805.1 Carlito syrichta
ATTAAGTCACCTAGCTAGCATTTTATATAACGAATAAGTTAACTAGTTAGCTAGCTGATTAAATCAGCTAGCTAGCTAGGCAGTTAACTAATTAATTCAGCTTGCTACCTAGGTATCTAGCCAGTTAACAAACAATTTAAGTCAGCTGGCTAGCTACGAATCTAGCTATTTAGCTAACTATTTATGTAAGCTGGCTATCTAGGTAGTTAGTTAGTTAAGTCAGCTAGTTAAGTCAGTTATCTAGCTGGTTAGCTGGTTAATTCAGCTAGATAAAAGAACTGGCTAACCAATTTGCAAGGTAGTTTACTACATAGTTAAGTCAGCTAGATAGCTACCTGGCTAGCTAGTGATATCAGTGAGTTAATTCAAGTGGCTAGCTGGTTGAGACAGCTAGTTTAGTCAGCTCTCTAGCCACCTGGCTATGTAGGTAGCTAGCTAGATAAGTCAGCATACTAGCCAGTAGGCTAGCTGTTCAATGCACCTAGTTAATTCAGCTGGCTAGCCTGTTAGCTA
>NW_007004654.1:0-405 GCF_000164805.1 Carlito syrichta
CTTTCCATTCCATTCAACACCATTCCATTCCTCTACATTTCTCTCCATTCCATTCCTCTCCATTACTTTCTGCTCCACTCCATTCCTTTGCACACCATTTTTTCCATTCAATTCCATTCCTTGGATCCCATCCCATTGCATTCCAATCCTCTCTATTCCATTCCCAACCATTTAATTCCATTCCTCTCTATACCAATCTATTCCATTCCTCTCCTTCCATTTCATCCCATTCCATTCCATTCCATTCGTCTCCATTCCGTTCCATTCCATTCCACTCGTCTCCATCCTCTCTGTTCCATTCCACTCCACTTGATTCTATTCCACTCCATTCCTTCCATTCCATTCCTCTCCTTTGCTAACCATTCGTTTCCATTCATCTCCACTGCAGTCCATTCCCTTCCATTC
>NW_007004655.1:0-2950 GCF_000164805.1 Carlito syrichta
TTGTCCTGCGAGTGACCCAACAAGTTTGTTGACCTGTAGTCGGGTAAGCAAGCCAACTAGTTTGCTGACTGTTTGGCAGACGAGTGAGTTGACTAGTTAGCTGACCTGATGGAAAACGAGCAAGCCCTCTAGTTAGCTGACCAGATAGCTGAGTTGCTAGCAGATTAGTTAGCCAAGTAACTAGCCGATTTGTTAGCTGACTTGAATAGCTAGCTGACTAGATAGCTGGCTATCTAGCTGACATAATTAGCTAGTAAAAAATGTAACGAAATCTCTAGTTTGCAGACTTAACTAGCTAGCAATCTGGCTACAGGATAACTGACTTAACTGTCTAGCTAGCTGACTTAACTAGCTAGTTGACTAGCAACCTTACTAGCTAGCTGACTTAGCTACCTAACTGGATAGTTAGCTGACATGCTAGCAGATTTAGCTAGCTAGCAGGCTAGCTAGCTCATGTATCTAGCTGACTAGCTTGTTGGCTGTCTTGCTGGCTAGCCAGCTACCTTAACTAGCTAGCTACCTGGCTGACTAGACGGCTAGTGAACTGGCTTAAGAAGCTGCCTACATGGCAGGATAGCTTGCTAGGCAGCTGGCTAGCTAGCTAGCAGGCTGGACACCTGGCAAGCAAGCCAGGATAAAAAGCCAGCCGTCTGTCTGGAGAGTGAGACAGCCAGCCAACTTAACTATCCAGGCACCCTGCTGTTCAGCCGGCAATCCAGCCGGCTTAACTAGCTGGCCACCTAATTGACCATCCTATTAACAAGCTGGTTTAACTTGCCAGCCACCTAGATAGGCAGCTGGCTAACCAGCTGACTTAACAAGCTGACTTAACTAGATAGCCATCCTGCTAGCCAGCTACTTTAATTAGTTAGTCACCCTGCTAGCCAACTGGGTAGCCAGCTCACGTAACTCACTGACTTAACTAGCTAGCCATCCAGCTAACCAGCTGAATTAATTAGCTAGCTACCTTCCTAGCCAGTTGGCCAGCAAGCTGATTTAAATAGCTGACTTAACCAGCTAGCCAGGTGGCTAGTCAGGTGACTTAATTAGCTTGCTACCTGCCTGGCAAGATGGCTATCCACCTTGCTTAGCTAGCTAGCTACCCGGCTGGCTAGCTGGCTAGGCAGCCGTCTAGCTAGCTAGCGGGCTGGCCAGCTGGCTAACCAACTGGTTAAATAGTAAGACGTCTGGCTGGACAGTGGGATAGAAAGCCAACTTAACTAGTCAACCACCCTGCTGGTCAGCGGGCTAGCCAGCCGGATTAATTAACTGGCCACCTACCTGACCAGACAGATTACCAGTCATCTTAACTTGCCAGCCACCTAGCTAGCCAGCTGGCTAGCCAGCTGACTTAACTGTCTGACTTAATGAGAGAGTCATTTGGCTAGCCAGCTGGCTTAACTAACTAGCCACCTAGTTAGACAGTCAGCAACCTGGTTCACTTAACTCACTGACTTTACTAGCTGCCCAGCCAGCTAGCCAGATGACTTAATTAGCTAGCTACCTACCTAGCCAAGTGGCTACCCAGTTGACTTAACTACCTGATTTAATCTGCTATCCAGCTGGTTAGCCAGCTGACTTAACTATCAAGATATCTAGCTAGCCAGTTGGCTTGCCACTTGAATTCACTAACTGACTTATCCAGTTAGCCAGCTGGCTAGCCAGCTGGCTAGCCAGCTGACTCAACTATATGACATAACTAGTTAGCCAGCTGGCTAGCCAGCTGACTTAACTAGCTGACATCTCCAGCTAGCCAGGTGGCTAGCTAGCTGACTTAACCAGCTTCCTACCAACACATACTACTGGCTTGCCTGCTGAATTAGCTACCTAGCTATCTAATCAGCTGGCTAGCGAGCTCACTTAACTAGGTGACTTAACTGACTAGTCAGCTGGCTAACTTAACTAGTTTGCTATCTAGCTAGCCAGCTAGAAGTCAGATGAATTAACTATCTGACTTAAATATCTAGCCAGCTGGCTAGCCAGCGTAATTAACTAGCTTGTTAAATAGCTATAAAGCTGGCTAGCCAGTTGACTTAACTAGTTGACTTAACCAGCTAGGCAGCTGGCACAACTAGCAGACTTAACTAGTTACCAGATGGCTACCCAGCTAACTTAACTAACTCTCTACCTAGCTAGCTAGCAGGTTAGTCAGCAGACTTAAGTAGCTGACTTAAGTAGCTAACAAGCTGGCTATACAACTGACTTATCAAGCTTTCTAACAAGCTGGCCAGCTGGTTACCGAGCTGACTTAATAGCTGACTTAAATTGCTGGCCTGCTTGACAGACAGCTGTGTTAACTAGCTTGCTATATAGCTAGTCAGCTGGCTAGCCAGATGACTTAACTAGGTGACTTAATTAGCTAGCCAGGTGACTAGTCAGCTGACTTAAGTAACAAGCTGCCTAGCTACCCAGCTGCATGCCAGCTGACTTAACTAGGTGACTTAAGTAGCTAGCCAGCTGGCTAGGAGGCTGACCTAACTGCCCAGCTACCTAGCTAGCCAACCGGATAGACAGCTGAGTTAACTAGCTAACTACTTACATAGCCCGTTGTCCTGAAAGCTGATTTAACTACCTAACTGCCTACCTAACCAGCT
Organism: Carlito syrichta; assembly: GCF_000164805.1. Classification (NCBI taxonomy): domain Eukaryota; kingdom Metazoa; phylum Chordata; class Mammalia; order Primates; family Tarsiidae; genus Carlito; species Carlito syrichta. The sequence continues at coordinate 2,595 of NW_007004655.1, forward strand.
GGCTAGTGAGCTGATTTAACTAGGTTACTTAACTAGCTGATTAACTGGCTAGCCAGCTGATTTAACTAGTTAGCTACCCAGAGTGTCAACTGGCTAGCCAGCTGATTTATCTCGCTGAATTAACTAGCTAGCAAACTGACTTAACTAGCTGACTTAACAGGGTAGCTAACTAGCTAGCCACCTGGCTTAATTAGCTGGCTTAACTATCTAGAAGCTACCTATTTAGCAATCTAGCTAGCCAGCTGACTTAACTAGCTAGCTGATATAACTAACTGACTTATAGATCTAGCTTCCTAGCTAACCAGCTGACTTAACTAGCCTGATGGATAGCCATCTGCCTTAACTAGCTTTTTAAC
>NW_007004656.1:0-631 GCF_000164805.1 Carlito syrichta
AAGCAGCTGGGCTCCAGCCATCTTCCCATCTCAGCATCCCAGAATGCCAAGAAGTCAGGCATGAGTTACCCAGCTGTCCCCGCCACATTGAAATTTAAGAGCAATTCCCTCCCTTTAACCAAGGCACCCCATGGGAGGGAAGATTGGGTCCTCCCTGGGGAAAAAGGTGGGAGGAAGGGTGGGTGCCCTGGAAGAGACATGCCCATGTGCCAGGCACTCCCACCATGAAGGACTCTGCTGGAAAATCCGATCACCCTCTCCGGGGTCCCAGGTTATAGTAAGACAGTGAGGTACCAGAGAGTCATGTGGAGGATGGGTGCAGTGGATCATGCCTGTTCTAGTTTGGCCGAGGTGAGAGGATAGTCTGAGCTCTGGGTTCGAGACCAGCCCTGGCACATTGATGAGACCTCATCTCTACAAAAGCCAAAAAAATGAGCCGAGCTTGTTGATGCAGGCCTTTCTATCTGGCCACTTGCAAAGTCATGGCTGGAGGATCGCTGGAGCCCAGTTGGTGGAGGCTTCAGGGGCTGAGAGCGGGCCCCAATGCTATGGCCTGAGTGACAGAGTGAGACTCCAATTCAGAAAAATATTGACAATCACCACCACCACAGACACGGCCAGGCTCAGGGAT
>NW_007004657.1:0-444 GCF_000164805.1 Carlito syrichta
CCTTCCAAAGGCGCGGGATTACAGGCTGAGCCACCGAGCCTGGCCCTTTTTTTTTTGAGTTGGAGTCTCACTCTGTTGTCCAGGTTTGAGTGCAGTGGCACGCTCATGGTCACCGCAGCCTCGACCTGTTAGGCTCAGGCGATACTTCCAAGTAGCTGGAACTACAGGCATGCGCCACCATCCCCAGCTAATTTTTTGATTTATTGTGGAGACAAGGTCTTGCCATGTTGCCTAGGCTGGTCTTGAACCCGTAGGCTCAGGCAATCCTCACCTCGGTCTCCCAAAGTGCTGGGATTATAGGCATGAGCCACCACACCTGGCCTGTCATCAGTTTATAATTTTTTTTGTTTGTTTTTTTGAGTTGGAGTCTCACTCTGTCACCCAGACTGGAGTGCAGTGACCTCAACCTGCTGGGCTCCGGCGATCCTTCCGCCTCAGCCTTCC
>NW_007004658.1:0-395 GCF_000164805.1 Carlito syrichta
CCTTTCCTGGTGCCAGCCCCTGGGAGGAGCGAGTAGTTCCACCCTGGGGAATGTGGTGGGTGGAGCAGTATACACCCCAGTGGAGACACGCCCCTGTGCCAGGTACTCCCCCAAGTGTGGGTTCAGAGGGTGACTCCGGTTGCCCTCTCCAGGGTCCCAGGTCAATGGAAGGGAGCAGGCCTCATGGTGGGGCCTCTAGAAGGGTGTGAAGGCCAGGTGCAAGGGCTCATGCCAGTCATCATGACACTTTGGGAGGCCAAGTTGAGAGTATGGCCTGAGACCCCAGATTGGAGACCACCCCGGGAAACTTGGTGAGACCTTGTCTCTATAAGAAGCCAAAAAAAATGAACTGAGCATGGTGGCACATGACTTTCTTTATGGCCACTTGGGAGACC
>NW_007004659.1:0-395 GCF_000164805.1 Carlito syrichta
ACCATAGCAACGACTTGGAAGGCACCAATAAATGCTTTCTGCCCATCCTAGCTTCCTCCTTTCGCGCCAGTTCTTTATCCAGCATCTTAGAGATCCTTTGAAAAACATGGATAATCAAAAGTTCTACTTCCTTCTTTTACTTATTGTATGTATAAATATGTATAAATATGTATAAATACATACAATAAGTAAAAGAAGGAAGAACGAGGTTCTTCCTTCTTAGACTTATATGAGAGAGAGAACGAGGTCACGTGAAAGTGTAGACACATGTTCTAGGATCAGTATTGTCACTGCCAATATTTGCTGAGGACCTAGCAAACATTTCACATATACTAGTTGGTGTTTTATTCTTTTTTTTTTTTTTTTTTTTTTTGGAATTGGGGTCTCACTCCATC
>NW_007004660.1:0-395 GCF_000164805.1 Carlito syrichta
GACTGGAACCAAGGAGCCCAAGGTCAGCCCAAGCCACAGAGAAAGACTCTATCTCTGCACTCATCCAATGAGGAGATCTGGGGTGGAGGTACCTGTCATCCCAGAAACTCCAGATCATGAGGCATGAGGATTGTCAGAGCCTGCAATTTTGAGAGAGGCATTGAAAGACGGTCATGTCCCTGGGCCCCAACCTGGGCCAAAGAGCCTGACCCTGTCTCCAAAAACATCAGAATAGTACACAGATTCTCAACTAGTCGTGTTGTCTTCACAGGGCGAATGACGTTAGAGCCAGGAAACATGGAATCGGGGGAAGAATGGTTTCCAGGTGAGGGGTATATCCCTGGTCTTTCTTGGCAGAAGGTCCTCATTTCCAAGTCCGAGGAGGAGAACCATCA
>NW_007004661.1:0-889 GCF_000164805.1 Carlito syrichta
TATCACAGAACTACCAATGATTGTAAAAGAATATTATGAGCAACTACAAGCTAACATATTAGAAAACTTAAAAGAAAGATAAATATCTGGAGTCATACAAGCTTTCCAAAATAAATCACAAAGGAATAAAAAAAATCTGTCCAGAATAATAATGAGTAATGAGATCAAATAAGTCATAAAAAGTCTCACATAAGAGAACATCTCAACTCCTGATGGCTAAACTGCTACATTTTAGCAATCATAAATACATGAACACATACATAAAAATATATATATTTTCAAGTTATTCCAAAAAGTGAAAAAGAAGGAAGTCCTCCAAACACATTCTATGAGAACAACACCACCTAATATATAAACTGGACAAGGACACAATAAAAAGGAAAACTAAAGATCAATATTTCCAATGAACATACGTGCGAATTCTCAATAAATTTTTAGCAATCAGAATTCAATAGCACTTGAAAAAGATGATTCATTATGACGAAGTGGGATTTATTGTAGGGATACAAGGATGGTTCAACATACAAAAATTTTAAAAATGTTAAAACTCATTAACATAACAAAAATATGATCATATGATCATCTTAATAGATGCAAATAAAGCATTTAATAAAAGTCAACACCTCTGTATTATATAAAAACAAGTTAATTATAAAAAAAGCAATCTCAATGTAATAAAGTTCATATAAGAAAAACCCTCAGCTGACATAATACTGAATAAAAAAATAGTAATACATAAATAAATAAATACATAAACTGAAAGTTTTTCTCTGAGTCTAGAGCAAGACAAGGAATCTCATGTTCACCAGTTTGTTCAACATAGTGCTGTAAGTTACAGCAGAGCAATTAGGCAGAGAAAAATAAAGGGTATAAAATTGAAAAGGAGAAA
>NW_007004662.1:0-393 GCF_000164805.1 Carlito syrichta
AAAAAAAAAAGAAATCAATAGGAAAGAAGCAACAGTTTAGTTACTTATTGAAGTTAACCCCTAAGTAACCCTTTTAAGATCTACCCATAGAGTAAGAAGTACATTTTTATCATTCATACACATACAAATATATATTTAAAACAGAGCTGTTTTCTTAAGCATTATTTATCCTTACTACATATTATACACTCTAATATTACATACATACACACTGCCATGGGAATCTTCTGTTTGGCTGATTGTCATATTGTTTTGAAGGGAAGAAAGGAAAAAACGGCTACCTACCTTCTGAGCAGCCACTAAAGTGCTCTAAAGTTGGCTGGGCTCGGTGGCTCAGCCCGTAATCCCAGGAATTGGGAGTGGATTGCCTGAGCTCATGGGTTCAAGACCAGC
>NW_007004663.1:0-741 GCF_000164805.1 Carlito syrichta
CACCTCATTTCATCCCAGACCAGCAAGCTGCCTCCTAGCATCTGCAATAACAACTCTCAATGGTCTTGGATTCCACTTCTTCTGCAAACATTGAGGAGGAAAACAACTTTACCAACACAAATGTGCTCTATCTTCATTCTCACCCTTTCCTTTTCTTTCTATAATAGAGGTTTGAAGAGCTTGTTTTGCCAGTCCATCTCCACCATGGAGAGTATTTACTGTTCTGATATGTTGACTTCACTCTTGCCAAAATGCACACCACATATCACTGCCAGGTTGTGTCATTTTTAATTATTATTTTTGTGATTCTTCCTTTTAAGAGAGACTTTTCTCCAAGGGAAACTGAGCTGACTCTGAAAGTTTCATTGTCTTTTATGATGGGATGGGAGAGGATAATTCCACAAGCAGGAAAGGGGAAAAAAAGGATGTGGGGTCCTTCTAATAGCATATCCAGCCAAAGCCCCCTTTCACAGCAGCCTATAGTAGAGAAACAGGTGCAATAAAATAAAACAAAAAAACTGAGACCTAACACAAACATTTAACTTTCTACAAAGCAGATGGGTCTCAGAATGACAGAGGTGGTGTCCCTAAGAGTCTCATCTTTGGGTCTGGCTTGTGTCATGTAAGATTCCCTGCATTTCTGGGCTCTACTTGGTCTCACATCAGTAATGAAGTTCAAGTAATTCAGATCCTAGGAGGCCTTTCTTTCCTTTGATTTCCCTTTGCTGAAGGTAAGAATAA
>NW_007004664.1:0-387 GCF_000164805.1 Carlito syrichta
CTTACCATATCCTGCCTGGGCTTTCCTAACATCCCCTGAGTGATTTCCATTATCTCATTCTTCCTACCATTAGCAGGGTTAAAGGTTAAAATCTAGGTCTACATCTAGATAGATATCAATCACATTGTCATCTGCGGGACAGCTTCCACTGCCTTACCATTGTCTGTGTGATAGGGCCTGGATGTCACGGCAGGCCCCAGGCAAGGTCTCTCTGACCTGGGTCTTCCTCATACCTCTCCACCCGTCCCTTTGCAGACCCAGCCACTCATCCTCACATTGTCCCCCTTCCCCACTGCTCAGGGTCTTAGAGCACATACTTCTTTCTCTGTCTTTAATACCTTGTCCTTGCAGAATGCTATTCATCACCCATCACCCAGCCTCACAGCC
>NW_007004665.1:0-522 GCF_000164805.1 Carlito syrichta
AGCTAACTATTTAGGTAGCAAACTTAAGTAGCTGACCTAATAAGCTAGCTAATTAGTTAGTTGGTCAACGACTTAGCTAACTGTTTTAACTAGTTGGAAAATGAGTAAATTAGCTGATGTAACGAGTTAACTAGGTGTCATAACTTGTTGGCTGACAAGTCTCCGAAAAATTTAGCTGGTTTAACACATTGGCTGACAACTCGGCCGAATTGTTACTTGGCTTAACAAGTTGGCCGTTTAGTCGGCCAACTAGTTAGCTGGGTCTACTAGTTGACTGACGGTTGGTCCACTATTTATCTCATTTAACTAGTTGGTATGCTGGTTTGTTGCACTAATTAGTCAGCCGACTAGTTGGCAAATTATTTAGCTGTCCTAACTAGTTGGCTGACAAGTTAGTTGAGCTAACTTATCAGCTGACAAGGTGGCCGATTTGTCAGCCAGTTGGTTAGCTGACTCAACTAGTTGGTCAGCTAGTAGGTTGACCAGTTAGCTGACTTAACAAGTCGGCCTGCCAGTGAGCCA
>NW_007004666.1:0-384 GCF_000164805.1 Carlito syrichta
GGCTAGCCACTTGAACTAACTGGCTGACTTATCCAGGTAGCCAGCTGGCTAGCCAGCTGACTCAACCAGCTGATTTGACTAGTTAGCCAGCTGTCTAGTCAGCTGAATTAATTAGCTGGAATCACTAGCTAACCCAGTTGCTAGCCAGCTGACTTAACTAGCTAGCTACCTATGTATCCCATTGGCTTTCTGCTGACTAAACTACCTAGATACCCAGCTAACCAGCTGGCTAGTGAGTTGACTTAATGATGTGACAACTAACTAGCCAACTAGCTAACCAGCTGACTTAACTAGCTAGCTATGTAGCTAGCCAGCTGACTTTAGTAGCTGAAATAACTTGCTAGCTACCTAGCTAGCTAGCTATCTAGTTGACCAACTTAACAA
>NW_007004667.1:0-3946 GCF_000164805.1 Carlito syrichta
CAAGGGACTAAGGTATTACAGCATTTTACTGTAAACACTGAAGTGTCCCTACTTTTCAGCAAATGATAGAATATTACTGAACTATATCTTTAGGAGTTTGGTGGGATTTGTAACACTTTTCAAGAAAAACTAAAAATGCAAAGACAGATTACATACATAATTTTATTGTAGTATGCAAAATGTCTTTATTATTTCTCTCTCTCTCTCTTTTTTTTCCTTTTCCCACCTGCCTTTGGTCATGTTCCTTTTTTTTTGGCCTTCCAGGTCTTTTTGATTGGAGCATTCTATAAAATAATGTGAAATATTTTCACATTGCATTTTATTAGACTGAGTATTGTCTTTCCCTACTTCTCTCTGTTATATTCCTTCAGCCTATTTACGCAAAATAGACACATGTTCCTGTTTCAGCCAGGGAGTTTGTGCATCTGTTGACATGTCAGAAATAATCAGTTTAGATTTCAACAACTGATTAGTGTTCTCTTCTAACCAAAGTGTGAAAGATCTCAAGAATGATAACATATTATTGTATTTAGTTTTCTGTACAAATATGTAATAACAACCATTTTAAGCCGATGTTGTGGTTGTTAAAAGCCTTTGCTAAAGTTACATTTTTCTTTATTGTACTTCAAAGAAGCTGTCAAAACATTTAATGACAGTATCTCACAAGCTGTAGTGTTCTAGGAGTAATTACAGACATTTCATCAGCCTTCTTTCATTTATAGCTCCTCTAAAAATGCTAGAAAAATTATTGGTATAATTCTAGGAATATTCTACATGATCCACTAAGTTTCAGACTCTAGCTTCACACTGAATTACTACTGAATGTAAGAAATATAGCCAACAGTATCAGTGTGGCACCCAAGTACTGATTTGCCTAAAATAAGAAGCCATATCTCTATGAGCTGGAGCCAGCAGAAAAGAAGAGCTGCACATTTTAAATGCACTTGTGCAAATACTTACCTGGTTGACCTTATATTTCTCCAACAGTCTGTAGAAACAGATTAGAAATAGCATCAGAGAGCATAATAGAATCAGTAGAAATCATAGAATCAGAAAGCATAAAATTGATTTCTAGAAAAGATCCTCTAGGGTAAGTTTTATGCAACTTAATCAATTAGCAAGTATCTATTAAATGCTTTGTAGAAAATATTGTGTATAGGACAGAGAAGAAGAACTCATTATTTTAAAAAGGTAAAAGTATGCAGCATTAAATCATAAGTACATTCAAAAATTAAATATCAGTTTAATATTTTAGATATGAGTTTGAGACATTCATGCAAATACAACCATTTTCATATAATTGAAGTATAGGATATAATGGTGTCTTAGGAAAAATTGGAGGTCATCTGCCCTCCAGTTAGAGTCATAGGGTTAATCATTATTTTTCTACAGTCTTGTCACCTATTTCTATAATAAAAATTCATTAGCCACTTTTTTTCTTAAAAACCTCAATGACTCTGCTTACTTATGGAATGAAATCTAATACATTCTTTAGTGTTTTATACTACAGTCCTTATTAAATGACCCAATCTCTTTTTTGACTTTATCTGGTGAAATTTCCTTTTACATACACTGTGCTTTACCTGCAGATACTTGCCATGTCTTGATTATAACATGTTCATGTTCTTTCATATTGCCTTATCTTTGCATAAATTCTTCTCTTTTCTATGAATTTCTATACTTTTTTTTGACCAAGCATACTCTCAATTTTTTTTTGAGTTGGAGTCTCACTCTGTCACTAGAGTGCAGTGGTCTAGAGTGCAGTGGACTAGAGTGCAGTGGTCGCTCCCGGCAACCACAGCCTTGACCTGCTGGGCTCCGGTGATCCTTCCCCCTCAGCCTTTCTGAGTAGCCAGAATTACAGGCATGCACTACCATGCCCGGCTGATTTTTTGATTTATTGTAGAGTTGAGGTCTCGCTGCCCAGGCGGGTCTCGAACCCGCGGGCTCAGGCAATCCACTCACCTCAGCCTCCCAAAGACTCGGGATTACAGGCTGAGCCACCGAGCCTGGCTACTCTCAATTCTTTTTAAAGATCATATGTAGGCTGGACACAGTGGCTCACACCTGTAATCCCAGCACTTTGGAATGCCGAAGTGGGAGGATTGCTTGAGTCCAGGAGTTTGAGACCAGCCTGGGCAACATAGTGAGACTTCTCTAAAAAAAAGAAAGAAAGAAAGAAAAAAGAAAAATTAGCTGGACATGGTGGTGCATGCATGTAGTCCCAGCTACTTGAGGTCAAGGTAGGAAAATCACGTGAATCCAGAAGTTTGAGGCTGCAGTGAGCCATGATGGTGTCACTGCACTTCAGCCTAGGTGACAGAGTGAAATCCTGTCTCAAAAAAAGGATAAATCAATAAAAGAAAAGATAGATCAAATGTAGCTGCTGCTTTGAAGTTTTAGTTATTCTTCATATTCCCGTAACACTGAGTATATACCTATCTCTATGATAGTATTTATTTACCACGTTGTGTGGCTATTGTTTTATGTCTTTGTCTCCCAATCTCCCATATTGACTTTGAGATCTCTAGGGCAGAGATTATGTCTTGTTCATCTTTGTACCTGTAATCTTGCCACTATGTCTGGCAGGGAATAGGTGTACCCCTCCCCCGTGTGTTATAAACAGATGAGTAATGTAGAGTGACTGAGTTTTCATGAAGTGGGTGGGAGTAGGGACTGCCCTCAAGCAAAGAGAGATGGAGGTGGCTCCTTTAGCTGGGGGAACAAAAGGGAGGGGACCTAGACTCATAAAACATGTAGTCTTTAACACCAAATTCTTAAGACAAATATCATCTCTCTAAGATCAAACAGGTGGGACTACTCTTTTCTTTGCCATGTACCTTCCTTTAAGTGCATGGTATTACTGACTAATGTACTTATTATATTTTTCTTATTCAAAATTGCTAGTAAAGGCCAATTTTGATCAGATTTTGCCTGCCCTTAGGTGCACAGGGTGCAGTGGGATCCCCATAAGATGATGACCTCTGAACTCAGACCTGTAGAGATAGTTTGCACTCAGCAACTAAGTCTATTCAGACTTGCTTCAAGCTTATTCTTATAATTTGAAGTTGAACAAGATGGGTACATTCATAGCTGTGCCTCATAGTAGGGCAGCGTATTAATAAGCAAAGTTCTTATAAACTTTCTTATATGTGTCATCAGGAACAGAATAACAATAGTGGCACGTCTTTTCTTCTTTTCTGTCCTTCTCAAGTTTCTTCTCTCCCATACCTTTGTGCTGGCTCATGGCTTTAGATTTTTTTTTTTTTTTTAATTATGAAGTTGTGGGGTATAGTTAAGGGTTAGGTATACAATTGCGTTTCATTCAGGCACCCTGTTGATATGGGGTGTTTCCCCATTCCCAGACAGATATTTGCTACTGTTAATCCCATCTCCCTCCTCCCACCATTGTTTCCCAGTACGGTCAGTCATTTTCGTATAGTATTGCATTGGATGTTTAAGGTCCATTATATGAGTGAGAACATGTGATACTCAGATCTTTGTTTCTGTGAGAGGTAATTCAGTATTATAGACTCTAGTTCCATCTAGGCTGCTGCGAAATTCATGATTTTGTTCTTTTTTATGGCTGCGTAGTATTCCATCGTGCATATGTATCACATTTTTTAAATCCAGTCCTCTTTTGACGGGCAGCATGGCTGTTTCCAGCTTCATGCTATTGTGAACAACGCTGTGATAAACATGTGTGTGCAGGTATCTTTTTTATAGAGTGATTTGTGTTCATCATGTTATATTCCCAGTAGGGGGATTGTGGGGTCATATGGGAGGTTGGTATTCAGAGCTTTTAGGAATCGCCACACTGCTTTCCACAGAGGTTGAACTAGTTTACACTCCCACCAACAGTGTAGAAGTGTTCCCTTTTCACCACACGCTCTCCAGCAGCTGTTATTTTTTGACTTGTTGATAATTGCCATTCTTACTGGGGTAG
>NW_007004667.1:5342-6135 GCF_000164805.1 Carlito syrichta
GTTTTCAGGGGAAATGGTTCTAATTTGTCCATTTAGGAGTATGCTGGCTGTGGGTTTCTCGTAGATGGCTTTTACTATTTTGAGGTATGTTCCCCGTATACCTAGATGTTCAAGGGTTTTTATCAAGAAGGGGTGCTGGATTTTATCAAAAGCTTTTTCTGCATCTAATGATATAATCCTGTGGTTTTTGTTTTGACATCTGTTGATGTATTTAATAATATTTATGGTTTTATGAATGTTGAACCAGCCTTGCATCCCAGGAATGAAGCCTACTTGGTCATGACGGATGATTTTTGAGATGTATTGCTGAATCTGGTTTGCTAGGATCTTGTTGAGAATTTTAGCATCTATGTTCATCAAAGATATTGGCCTGTAGTACTCTTTCTTTGCTGGATCTTTACCTGGCTTGGGTATCAATGTGATGTTGGCTTCGTAAAATGATTTGGGGAGTGTTCCATCTTTTTCAATGCCTGGAATACCTTCAGTAGGATTGGTATCAGCTCCTCCATAAATGTTGTAGAATTCTGCTGGAAAGCCATCTGGTCCAGGGCTATTTTTTTTAGGAAGTTTTCTTATTACGTAGTCGATTTCCTTGATTGTTATTGGTTTATTTAGTGTCTCAATTTCTTCTTGTTCCAACTTAGGTAGGTTGTGTGATGTCAGAAAGTCCTCCATTTCCTTAAGGTTTTCAAGTTTGTTTCCATACAAGTGTACGTAGTAGTCTCTAATGATCTTTTGTATTTCTTGAGGGTCAGATGTGACTTCATCTTTTGTGTTTCTGTTTGTGCTTATT
>NW_007004668.1:0-485 GCF_000164805.1 Carlito syrichta
CCATTCCTATCCATTCCATTCCATTCGATTCCTCTCGATTCGATTCCATTAATCTCTATAGCAATCCATTCCACTCCAATCTCTTTCCTTTCCATTCCTCTCCATTCCACTCCATTCCCCTCCATTCTACTGCATTCCATGCCCTTCCATAATATTCCACTCCATTCCATTCCAATTTCCATCCATTTCATTCCATTCCTCTCCCTTCCATTCCATTTCATTCCATTCTACTCCATTCTTTTCATCTCCATTCAATTCCTCTTCTTTCCATTACTCTCTATAACATTCCTTTCCATTCCATTCCTTTCCATTTCTCTTCTTTCCATTCCTCTCCATTCCATTCCATTGCGTTTCATTCCATCCCATTCCATACCTCTCACTTCCTTTCCTCTCCACTCTATTCCATTCCATTCCTCTCCATTGCATTCCTTCCATTCCACTCTATTCAACTCTATTCCAAACCATTCCATTCCTCTCAATTCCGC
>NW_007004669.1:0-376 GCF_000164805.1 Carlito syrichta
ACTACCTACCAGAGAAGACTGATTAAAATAGCAGCAAACTTATCTGCAGAAACACTACAAACTAGAAGAGACTGGTGTCCAATTTTCAAAGTTCTGAAAGATAAACAATTTCAACCAAGAATTTCCTATCCAGCTAAGCTAAGTTTCAACAATGATGGAGAATTAAAATCCTTCTCAGACATTTAATTCCTAAGAATTTATGCTGCCTCCAGACCACCTCTACAAGAAATATTTAAGAAAGTATTAAACACAGAAGAAAGAAAAAAAAGAACAACCACACCCTTTGCAAGAATGCAGGAAAAAGATTGAACACATATAAATCAAGCCAAAAATCAAAAGAAAGCCAACTACAAAAAAAAAAAAAAAAAAAAAAAAA
>NW_007004670.1:0-376 GCF_000164805.1 Carlito syrichta
TCTATTCCATTCCAATCCATTCCACTCCATTCCATTCAACTCCATTCCATTCCATACCATTCCATTCCATTCCTTTCCTTTCCATCCATTCCATTTCATTCGATTACTCTCCGTTTTATTGCATTCCATTCCTCTCCATTCCATTCCTCTCCATTCCATTCCATTCCTCTCCCTTCCACTCCATTCCATTGTATTCCCTTCCTCTCCATTCCATTACATTCCATTACATTACTTTCCTCTCTATTCCTTTCCATTTCATTCATCTCCATTTCATTTCATTGCATTCCATTCCATTCCAGTCCACTCTACTTCATTTCACTCCATTCCATTCCTTTCAACTCTTTTCCATTCCTATCCACTCCATTAATTCCATTCA
>NW_007004671.1:0-434 GCF_000164805.1 Carlito syrichta
AACCTGTTTGGTATTTTGACATTGAATATTTGATTTTCTCTATGCAGATGGACTTTGTGGGAATTTTTTCCCTCTATTTACAGACAAATAAGGGGCTTAGAATTCTCTTTCCTCAATTAATGTGAAGGCATAGTCATGTATTCATGGTTTTGTTTGCATTCTTATTTGTTTATATACAGTTGTTAGGGGGAGTGTGTGGGAAATTCAGAATCAAGCAGTCAACCTTTCTCTAGAGATTGTCATACAATCTTGACATTTAGAGTTGACATGGAGCTTAGACTTCATTAGTTTGAAAATCCTAGTTTACAGGTGAAAAAACAGGAGACCAGGAAGTTTAAGTGAATAAGTTAGAGCCAAAAAGCTGTTATAGATATGTACTAAACTCTTGGTTTTCTCACTCTATATCTCATTCTTTTCTCAATACACTGCAGACT
>NW_007004672.1:0-370 GCF_000164805.1 Carlito syrichta
ATTCCATTCCATTGCATTCCAATCCATTCCTCTGGATTCCATTGCATTCCATTCCATTCCCCTCCATTGCACTTCTATGCATTCCATTCCATTCTTCTACCTTGCATTCCATTGCATTCCATTCAATTCCATTTCATTACTCTCCATTCCATTCCACTCCATTCCATTCCATATCATTCCATTCCTCTCCATTACATTCCATTTCATTTCTCTCCACTCCATTCCATTCCTTACAATTCATCTCCAATCATTCCATTCCATTCCTCTTCATTGCATTTCTTTCCTTTCCATTCCACTCCATTCTGCTCCACTCCATTCTATTCCATTAAATCCCATTCCATTTCTCTCCATTCCACTCCAATCCATTCCA
>NW_007004673.1:0-377 GCF_000164805.1 Carlito syrichta
CAGGCTGTTGGACTTGGGGATTGATGGGCCGTGGTGACCTTGGGCGCCATTTCAATTGCATGTAAGCACAAGGGTCTGAGAAGATTCAGGCAGCTGCTAGCTCAGGAGACATTTGTCTTGGCAAAAGCAAGTTCCAGTAAAGGGTTTTCCAGGACAGAGAAACTGTGTGAATGTTTTAAGCAGAGCCTATGGAAAGGGAACTGTTGAATAGGTGAAAAACAAACAACATTATTTTGAATATAAATGCCATAAATCATTATGTTTTATTTTGGATACATCTCTTTATTTTTCTTCTCTTTTTTGCTCCTTTTCTTTCTTTCTTTCTTTCTTTCTTTTTCTTCCTTTAGAGATCGGATCTCACTCTGTCATGCAGGCTA
>NW_007004674.1:0-3531 GCF_000164805.1 Carlito syrichta
CTGAGAATTAAGAAGGAAGAAAGAAAACTAGTTATATCAGAGGTCTTGGTCACTGTGATGGATATTTTGCGTGTCAAATTGACTGGAACTCAGGACACCTAAACATTTATCTGGCTAAACATCATTTGTGGGTGTGTCTGTGAGGATATTAGACACACCTACAAATTATAAGTTAGCATTTGAATTGATGAACTCAGTAAAGCAAATGGCCTTCTCCAATGTGGGTGAACATCATCCAATCCAGTGATAGCCTGAAGAGAACAAAAAAGTAGAAACAGGTGTAGACTATCCCTTCATTTGCTCTCTGCCTAACTGGTTGAGCTAGGAGGTTTTTATTCCCCTGTCCTTGGTATTCCTGGTTCTCAGCTCTTTGAGCTACAACATCAGCTTTCCTGGGTCTCCAGTTTGCAGGCTATAGATCATTGAAATTCTTGGCTTCAAAATTGCATGAGCCAGTTCCCTATAATAAACTGTAGAAGAAGGATGGCATTGGCTTGTATAAGGATATATATATATCCTTATACATATATATATATATGTATATATATATATATATTTTTTTTCTCTTAGTTCTGTTTCTCTGGAGAACCCTGATTTTTCTGACTAACACTGTCACTGACTAGTTATGACAAGCAAGAAAAGAAGGGTGGGGATTACAAATGACAACTAGATTCTGACAAACTGACAGGGAAACTACAGGGAGAAAGTCAGGGAAGGAACTAATTTGAAGAAGTTTAGGGTAATTAGTTTTTTTGGATAAAAAGAGTGAATTGCATGTGGAATCACATGAGGATTATAGTGGTAGCCATGGAGACAGACAGAAAAGGACAGGTTTATTTGGACTCTGTAGAGAAAAGAGAAAAGGACCAAGGAGAATACCATAAGATTGAGCAGAGGAAGCAGGGCCCATATGGAAGAATGAGAATGATTTGCTTGATTGTAAATATTCATTGCAGAAAACATCATCCACAAAAAAACCAGTAAGGACAACACTGTCTTCATCATTTCTGGGTCTCCATTTTTCACACAGCCTTCCTATCCTTCAATTGCTACAGCTTAGGGTGCCCGAATGTCCCACACCTCCTAACTAGCAAGATACTTAGGGGTGCTGCTTTCTCCAGACCAGGCATGTCTCACCTGTGGCCTGTGGGTCACATGCAACCTAGTACAACTAGTAATGAGGACCCATAAAATCTTTTAACATCATGTAATTTTTAGTTCCATTTTTGAAGTTCACAACCATGTTTTACTCATGACATCATGTTTTGGCAGCTCATACATTTATGAATATCTGTTTTGAATTATGAATCACACAATGAGCAAAATTTGAACAAACATTTATTGCAAGCACCTTGAGAGCTAAGAATTGTGACCACTTCCATCAAACCAACATTGACAGAGTAGTTTTACAAAAACAAGGTCAAATTTCCCACTAATTTTATATTGTTCTCATTTTTCTGAAGTTTATAATAAAAATAGTAAAAAGTTTTATGATGTATACACTCCAACCTATATTATATCATTTATGTGCGACTCAAGACAGTTTCTCTTTATTTGATGTGGACTTGGGCAGCCAAAAGGTTACTTTATGTAACTCAGGGAAGTCAAAAGTTGGATACCCCTGCTCTAGACTATCCCTTCATTGCTTGCACTATGAAGTCTACATTTCACAGTCGATTTCTTTCTTCTCCCAGTCTCCTCTTAAACTCTGTCTTGAGTAATTCTCCCTGCCCCTGCTTTTCTCTGTCTTATCAGAAAAGGGTTTAGGCACATAGAGTAGGATCATGTCAAGGAGACACCCCATAGCCTCTCAAATCCCACCATGTTGACTGATAACTCACCTGGGTCCACACTGATTCAGTTCCTTGATAGAACTTGATCCAGTGATAATCAAAACTAGAATGCATGCAACAGCTACACCACTGGCTGGGCTGTGGCCAGCAGGCACTTAGCAGTCCTTGTGTGTTCCCTTCTCAGTCCATCTATTTTACAAATGATCAGCTTGAGTGAGATAACCCTGCCTATTGTCAGATAATGGATTACTTGGCAACACATTGCTTTCTACAATGTAGGTGATGGCAGTAATTTTACATACCAGTACTATTTCATGACCATTGCAAAGGATGGTGTCCAAATGGGGGGAGAACAGTGTGATTCGGAGTGAGGCATGGCCCAGGGATCAGCACAGAACCCATTCTGCTTTTCCCCTGCAAAATGTCTCCCCTGGGCTTGAAAGTGACATTTATCAGCAAACAGTTATTATTACTGTTTTATTATTGCCTCAGGTAGCCTTTATATGGCACTTTGTATTTTTAAGGTGATTTTTCAATCATTTTTATTAGTGAGAGAGGGCATATTTGCAGGCACAGGTAGAAGAAGCTGAGAGACTGGTGTTTCTTGAGAAAATGAAAGATGTTTCTGCAAACAAGAAGTCACTCTGCTCTCTCAATTTGACTTTTTACATGGTGGTTGGGAGATACAGAAATCACTTGTGCAGTAATTGTCCAATAAAATCCACTAAGTCAACTGAAATGCCACAGGAAAAATTAAAAATGCCATGCTGCTATGCAGTCACAAGGAGAGAAATTCATTCATTCATGCATATATGCATGCAATTCATTCATCATAATTTACTGGAAAATGAACACTTGATCCTCAAACTTTGTTTAGGTACTTCAAGAAATGGATAGAAAAGTTAATTTATGGCCTTTATATTAAAAGATTTGAAATAATTGTTTGAAAGGTAAAATTCATTAAATAATTAAGACCATTAAGCAAATAAAACTGATTTAACCTTGTGCATGGGGATAGATAGGGGTCCTGGTTCAATCTTCTGCATGTGCTCAGCCAGTTTTCCCAGCACATTTACTGAATAGGTTCTCCTCTCCCCAGTGGTAGGTGGTGGAGGCCTTGTCGAAGATGAGTTGGTTGAGAAATTGAGGTTTTGCTTCTGGAATCTCAATTCTATTCCATTGATCTATATGCCTGTTTCTATCCCAATACCAAGCTGTTTTGATGATTGTGGCTTTATAATAAAGTTTGAAGTCTGGTAATGTGATACCACATGCTTTGTTTGTTTTTTTTTTTTTTTTTTTTTGCTGAGGTTTGTTCTGGCTATTCTTGGACGTTTGTGTTTCCATATGAATTCCTGTGTTGTCTTTTCTAGGTCTGAGAAGAATGTTGCTGGTAATTTGATGGGTATTGCATTGAATTTGTAGATTCCCTTAGGTAAGATGGACATCTTCACAATGTTAATTCTTTCAATCCATAAGCATGGGATATTTTCCACTTGTTTGTGTCATTTTTGATTTCTTTGACAAAGTTTAACTCCAAATGGATCAGAGACCTAAATGTAAAACCTCAAACTATAAGAACCTTAGAAAATGAAGGAAATACCCTCATGGAAATTGGTACTGGCATCCAATTCCTGAACAAAACCCGAAACCCACAGGTCATAAGAGAGAAGATAGACAAGTGGGACCTTATTAAACTGACAAGCTTCTGCAAGGCCAAAGAAACGATCAAGAGGGC
>NW_007004675.1:0-407 GCF_000164805.1 Carlito syrichta
ACTTTCCTGTTTTATCCATTACATTCTTTTCCATTCTATTCCTCTAAATTCCTTTCAAACTTTTCCAATTCTTTCTATTCCTTACCATTAGATTCGTCTAGATTCCACTCCATTCCATTTCTCTCTAATCCATTCCTATCCACTCCATTCCATTCCATTCCTCTGCATTCCATTCTATTGTATGCCTTTCCACTCAATTCCTCTCCATTCCATTCATCTCCATTTCATTGCATTCCACTATATTACATTCCAATACCTCCCTGTCCTTTCCATTCCATTAATTTCCATTCCACTCAATACCATTCCATTCCATTCCATTGCATTCCTCTCCATTGAATTCCATTCCACTCCATTGCATTTCTCTCCATTCCATTCCTCTCCATTCCATTTCATTGTATTCCATTCCA
>NW_007004676.1:0-377 GCF_000164805.1 Carlito syrichta
AAACGGAACCCAGAGTCAGGGTCAGCAGCATCCTGCCAGCCCAGCCTCCTTGGGCCTGTCCGGAAAGACTCCCTCACCTGAAGATTCTGCATGGCCCTCTGAAAGGCCAGGTGCTCTTCCTTAGACACAGTCTCACCCCTGGTCCCAGGAGCTGGAGTGGCCTCCTCCGCCACCTTCCAGGTTGGGTCTGCCATCTTGACTAGCCGCTGGCAGGCCACTGTGCATTTCCTCAGCTACCCCTGCGGCCATGCCCATTTCTTCTCATCACTGGCTAGATCTGCATTCAAGTTCACCACCTGCAAGCTAGAGGGTGTGTTTTTGTGGGGGGAACCAGCAGGACATATTGGGGGCAGGCAGGTGGAGAGGAGCTGCTCTTT
>NW_007004677.1:0-375 GCF_000164805.1 Carlito syrichta
ATTAACTAGCTAGTCAGCATGCTAGTCCGTTTGCTAGTTAAGTCAGCTAGCTAGTCAGCTAGATAATTAAGACAGTTAGCCAGCCTGCTAGCCAGATAGCTAGCTGGTTAAGTCAGCAAGCTAGAGAGTTTGATAACTTGTTTGCTAGCTAGTCCTGTCAGCTAGCTAGCCAGCCACCTAGTCAAGTCAGCTAGTGAATCAGCTGGTTACTTAGCTAACTAGACATCTAGCAACTCAGCTATCTGCTCAGATAACTAGTGGGCTCGCTCTCTTTCCATCAGGTTAGCTAATTAGTCAGTTTGCTGGCCACCAGGTCAACTAAATTGCCAGCTCGCTCACAGGCCAACAGGTCAACTAACTAGTTGGCTTGCTCAC
>NW_007004678.1:0-446 GCF_000164805.1 Carlito syrichta
AGTGAGAATCAGTGTCTGACTTCTAAGCCGCCCAGTCTGTGGTGCTTTGTCATAACAGCCTGAGCTGACTAAGCCAGGAAGTCATTGTGAATTTTATTGAATTTCAAGTAATTTAAGTCAAGTAATTTAAACAGCCAAATGCAGTTAGTGGCTAGCATATCAGACACACTGAACCAGAGCACACATTTCAGGTGGGTGTACTTAGAGATTAACCAGAGAGAACTAGTGGAGTCAAGGTCATGGGAGTTTCAGATGCCAGAACAAACAGCCTAGACTTACTCTTGAAGAATGAGAACTGCTGAAAAAAAATTCACATAGTAAAGCAACTTTTTTTTTTTTTTTGAGTTGGAGTCTCACTCTGTTGCCCAGGCTGGAGTTCAGTCTAGCCCCTGAGCTCAGGCAATCCTCTGGCCTCACCTCTCAAAGTGCTTGGATTACAGGTGTGA
>NW_007004679.1:0-459 GCF_000164805.1 Carlito syrichta
TTAAGCCAGCTAGTTATATCAGCTAGCTAACTAGTTATGTCAGCTAGTTAAGTCGCCTAGTTAGGTAGTTACCTAGCTGGGTAGCTAGCTAGTTATGTCAGCTAGTAAAGTCAGCTGACTGCCTGGGTAGCTAGCTAGCTATGTCAGGTAGTTAAGTCAGCTGACTAACCTGCTGCCTTTCTGGATAGCTAGCTTGTTAATTCAGCTGTCTAATCAACTGGCTAGCTACTTAAGTCACCTAGAAAAGTCAGCTGGCTAGCCAGCTGTTTGCCTAGTTACCAGGGTAGTTAAGTCAGCTGGAAAGCCAGTGAGATATGTAGGTAGCTAGCTATTTAGTTCAGCTGGTTAGACATCTGCCTAGCTAGTGATGTCTGCTAGCTAATTCAGCTGGCAAGTCAATGAGATATGTAGGTAGCTAGCTATTTAGTTCAGCTGGTTAGACACCTGTCTAGCTAGTGA
>NW_007004680.1:0-411 GCF_000164805.1 Carlito syrichta
ATCCCCTGAAGAGAAAGAATCAGGCAGTAAAGGGCAGATAATGAGGAAGAGTGGGGGAAGTGGTGGAGTAGGAAAGAGAAAAAAGACACAGGGTCCTCGGTTCATTGGAGGCCAGATGCAGTACAGAACCAAGAACTGAGAACCCGGTAATGAAACCGAGTAAACACAGAGCTTGATGACACAGTGCTGGACCTGGAGGTTAGAGTTACCATAGCATTAGTTATATTTGTGGCCACTGATATCTTTGGAGTATTTTTCCTGTGTTTGGAGAATTTTACACACTATCAGTCCTGCCTCCCCAAGGCAGGAGCTACAGCACCCTCATTCAACCCCTGGACCACAGGCATATCACCTAATAATCTCTGCCTGTCATGCCCATCTGTGAGAAACTCCAATTCAGAAGTACAAAGG
>NW_007004681.1:0-361 GCF_000164805.1 Carlito syrichta
TGCTAGTCAGGTAGTTAGGTAAGTCAGCTAGCTAATCAGCTAGCTAATAATTTAGATAGTAAAGTCAGCGAGTCATTTAACTAGTCAGTTAGCTAGCTACTTAAGTCAGCTAGCTAGACAGCTAACTATATGATAGCTAACTAGGTTGCTAGCTAGTTAAATCAGCTAGCTAATTCAGCTGGCTAGCTAGGTAGCTAGTTAGTTATGTTAGCTAGTTATGTCAACTGGCTAGCTGGTTAAGCCAGTTAATTAAGTCAGTTGAGTAGCCAGCTGCCAAGTAGGATAACTAGCTTTAAGTCAACTGGCTAGTCAGCTGTCTAGATAGTTAAGTCACCTAGTTAAGTCAGCTTGCTGGCCAGCA
>NW_007004682.1:0-360 GCF_000164805.1 Carlito syrichta
AATGGTGTCGAGAGAAATGGAATGGAATGCTAAGGAAAGTAATGCTATGTAGTATAGTGAAATGCATTTAAATGGAGAGGAATGGAATGGATAGGAATGGAATACAGTGTAATGAAGTGGAATAGAAGGTAGAGGAATGGAAAAGAAAAGAATGGAATGGAATGAAGAGAATACAATGGAATACAGTAATGGAATAGAATGTGGAGGGATGGAAGAGAGAGGAATGGAATGGAGTGGAATGGATTGGAATTTAATGGAATGGAACGGAATCAAATGGAGAGGAATTGATGGAATAGAGTGGAATGAAATACAAAGGAGATGAATTAAATGGAAAGGAATAAAAAATAGTGAAAAGGAAAG
>NW_007004683.1:0-446 GCF_000164805.1 Carlito syrichta
AACCATGAAACATATTTCTAAACATTCTCATTGCTATGAAGACAAGATTGGAAACTACCACCTCACTTCTTGTGAGCTTCATGCTAACCTTCTTGGGATCTTCTTTTTCTTTTCTTAACTGCCCTGAATGTCCATTTAGCTTACTTCTACCTACTACAAATGTTGAAAAGGAGAAGGCCATGTGGTGTCCCAATCTCATAGGAATGCATTAAAAAGGCATTTTCAAAAGCTTTAATCAGTGGTCCTCTGTGCCTTACCCAGATAGCTGAATATCTGAAAGTGGAATGAATATGTGTTGAGCAGGAAGAGATTACTAGAGTGAAGATGAGTCTATATTAAAAAGCATAGAGAAACATCATTTGTTAGCCAAATGGCCTCTTGAGTTATTATCTTTTTTAGGATTGTAAAGTTAATGCAGTACTTACCTGTGGCCAGATTTCTGACCA
>NW_007004684.1:0-356 GCF_000164805.1 Carlito syrichta
CATCTCGTCCATATGGATACTGGAATGAATTCTGAAGGGGACACACACACACACACACACACACACACACACACACACACACACCTTTCTCAAACCTCAGGGAGTGTCTCACATTTACAATGTTCAACACACCATTCACTACAATAAAAATGGCTACAAAGTATAGCACAGCCACCAGCCCTCAAAACTGATGTGGTGTAGTTGACTACTTTGTCAGGCAGAAAGGTGTTTAACATATGCATACATACATACATACATATATATCTCTCTATATGTGTATATATATACACACACACACACACACACACACACATATATATATCTGTTTTAAGAGTCACAGTGTAGTATGTATAATA
>NW_007004685.1:0-356 GCF_000164805.1 Carlito syrichta
ATGAAGCACAGATTTTGGAGGAGGACTGTTTGCTGGTACCCTCATTAAGGATGAGGCCCAGTAAGTGTGACACCCAACACAGAAGGGATCTATCAGTGGAGTTAAAGTTATGGAGGAGGGTCAGAAACTAGGACACCAATCAAAAAGCAAGTAGGTCACTGTTGCACCCATTAGAGGAAGGTCAGTCACTGACACTTCCATAATGGAAGAGGGCCAGTCACTGGGACAGCATTCACAGAGGAGAACTAGTCACTGTGTATATATTGAGGAGGACCAGTCACTACTGTACAAAGCATTCGGGACACCTTGTCATTAAAGCATCAATTTTAGATGTGGGCCAGTCACTGGGGCACTGA
>NW_007004686.1:0-355 GCF_000164805.1 Carlito syrichta
ACAGATATGGAATGGGGAGAAAGGAATAGAACAGAATGGCATGGAAAGGAATGGAGTGAAATGGAATGGTATGGAAAGACTGGGAATGGAATTTAATGGAGATGAATAAATTTGAAGGATAATGAAATGGAGAGGAATAGAATGGAGAAAAATAAAATGGATGGGAATGCAGTAGAAAGAAGTAGATTGGAATGGAAAAGAGAAGAAAGAGATGGAAAGGAAAGTAGTGGGATGGAATAGAGAGGATTGGAATGGAGAGGAATGGAATGGAATAAAATGGAATGGATTACAATGGAATGAAATGGTGGAGAGTGTAATGTAATGGAGATTAATAGAATGGAAAGGAATAGAATGG
>NW_007004687.1:0-354 GCF_000164805.1 Carlito syrichta
CTCTCTCAGACAAAATCTCATGGGTTCAAGGAGCTAATGAGATAAGACTGGCACACTGGAACACTAAGAGAACAGTGAATTTAAGTACTGGTACGGTCACCCATGAGTTCTTAGTTATTCCTGATTGCCCGTACTCTTTGTTTGGGAGAGATCTGTTGAGCAAAGTGGAAGCAAATCTCAGCTTTCGGCCAGACAGGATGACAGTAACAGATTCAGTTGGGCATCCCCTGCAGATTCTAACTGTAAAATTAGAAAATGAATACAGGCTGTGTCAGGCCCCTGACCCAGAGATGGAATTGGACATTCAGGACTGGCTTCAGGAAATTCCCCTAGCCTGGGCAGAAACTGGAGAAA
>NW_007004688.1:0-353 GCF_000164805.1 Carlito syrichta
CCAGCTGACTAGCTGGTTAAGTCAGCTAGTTAAATCAGCTTGATAGCCACCTGACAAGGTAGGTAGTGAGCTAATCATGCCAGCTGGATAGAAGACTGGCTAGCCAGTTAAGTCAGTGAGTTAACTGAGCTGGTTAGCTGACTGTCTAGTAAGTTGCTAGGTAGTAATGCCAATTGGGTAGCCGGATGTCTATCTAATTATGTCAGCTAGCTAAGTCAGCTGGTTAGATGGCTGGCTAGCCAGGTGGCTGGCAAGTTAAGCTGCCTTGTTAGCAGGTTGGTCTGTTAGGGGGTCAGCAATATAAGCTGGCTGGCTAGCTGGCTGACCAGCAGAGTGTCTGGCTATTTAAGCCG
>NW_007004689.1:0-350 GCF_000164805.1 Carlito syrichta
GAAATAGACTTTACAGAAGTCAAACCTGGGCAATATGGATATAAATACCTATTGGTCTTGTAGACACCTTCTCGGGATAGGTTGAGGTATTTCCTACAAAACTGAAACTGCTTCTGTAACAGTAAAGAAACTCTTAAACGACATCATATAACGACATCATACCAAGATATGGTCTACCTATCTCAATAGGCTCAGATAATGGCCCAGCATTTATTTCTAAACTTACTGACTGTATTGCAAAAACCTTGGGGATAAATTGGAACTTACATTGTGCTTATTATCCTCAGAGGTCAGGACAGGTAGAGAGAATGAATCAGATGCTTAAGAAGACTTTAACCAAATTAACCCTA
>NW_007004690.1:0-349 GCF_000164805.1 Carlito syrichta
GTGCTCCTGAGATACCTACCCCAGCCCGAGTCTTTGCTCCTGCCCAGCTCTGTTCAAAGCCACCTCATCCAGGAAGACCTCCTTCCTGTGAGCTCCCTCCACCCCAGGTTTCCCTCTGCCCTGACACACGGATAGACGGACCATGTCTCCCCTAATGGCTGGACCAAGAGCCTGTTGCATGAGGAGAGTATGATCTTTCTCTTTCCCTCTCCCAGCACTCTGCTTACCGGTTTGGGGCACACACGTTTCCACACAGGGCACAGAGCCTGACAGCTGAGGACAGTCTCCCCAGATGGAAATGCCTGTGACCACACTCCAAATCAAGGCAAGTGCTGACCACAGGAGACCA
>NW_007004691.1:0-377 GCF_000164805.1 Carlito syrichta
CTCCAGACTACAAAGAAAATGTCCTTGCACATTCTCCTCCTCCTCTACCTCCTCCTCTTCATCTTCCTCTTCCATCACCTCCTCCTCCTCCACCTCCATCTACAATGCCTCTCCCCACCACCACCACATTCTTCTTTAGTTGATCAAATATTTTGCCTTACTCTGTCTGCACATAAGCATGATATCTCCAGAATACACAAGTAATTGTCATAGAACATTCTGCTCCTCCTCCTCTTCGTCCTCCTCCTCCTCTTCTTCCTCCTCCTCCTCTTTCATCTTCTTTTATGGAGTAATCCTCAGAGAAGGTGGGGTAAAGTAGTGAAAAAATACAAAGGCATCCTTGGCTTGTATCTATCTCTAATGGAACCAACTTATTA
>NW_007004692.1:0-346 GCF_000164805.1 Carlito syrichta
CTCTCCATTCCATTTTATTCCACACCATCCAAATCCGTTCCTCTCCATTCAATTCCATATCATTCCATTCAATTCCAATCCATTCCACTCCATTCCATTTCTCTCCATTCCATCTCTCACCATTCCATTCCATTCCTGTATTCCATTGCATTCTTTCCATTCCATGCCATTCCTCTCCATTCCATAATATTCTATTCCATTCCACTCAATTTCCTTTCAGTCCAATCCATTCTTCTCCATTTCATTCCTCTTCTTTCCATTCCATTCCATTCCTTTCTGCTCCATTCCATTCCATTACTTTCCATTATTCTCAATTCCATTCATTCCATTTCATTCCTCTCCATCA
>NW_007004693.1:0-874 GCF_000164805.1 Carlito syrichta
CACAGGCAATGTCCGCCCCCGCTCCTTTGGCGACGCACCCCAGAAGACCTGTGTTCACCCTCCATACTCGTGCCCCACCTCAAAGACGTGTGAGCTCACGGAACAGACAGTACTGCGGTTGGGCGGCAGTAGGGCACAGAGCAAACCAGGTGGTCCGTCAATGCCACGTCCAGACCAGGTTCTGGTCTCCCTGTCTGCCACCTTTGGGCGGGGAGAGGGCCCCTTACACTCCTGATCTCTCCATTGTCCCTCTCCCACGTGGAACTATCCCTGAGGAGGCATGGACGCTGGTCGTGATGCAAGTGAGAGGCGTCTTTTTTTTCGACGGAGTCTCCTCCTCCAAATGGGAGGCTGGGGAGCAGCACGATTGTGTCTCCCGGGGCCTACACCTGAGGGGTTAAGGTGGTCCTCCTGCCTCGTCCCCTGAGCAGCCAGGACTCTGAGGTAGACCACACCTGGCTCTATTTTGGGGGCCTCTCCCTGAGGCAAGGATTGGCCATTCACTCATGCTGCACTCTGACCTCTGGGCTCAGGCAGGCTGCCACCTCAGCCTCGCAAGGCACGGGGCTGATGGTTGTGAGCCATGGTGCCCAGCCTGGACTTGCACATGCTGTCAGTGGAAGCAACAGGGATGCCCCGGGATGAAAGCCACAGCTTTCCTTGTAGCCAGGTCTGTAGTCATTGCCACATGTGATTCCAATGTTTGTGTTCAGGGGAACAACGAGGTCTCACTACATGGGCCAGGCTGGTATCAAAATCCCATGTTCCGGGAGTCACCCACCTTGGCTTCCCAGAGCCACAACCTGATTGTCTGCCAATCCACTGTCTTTCAGGAACTCTAGGCCCAAGACTGGGGCCTGTTTTTAAATGATCT
>NW_007004694.1:0-906 GCF_000164805.1 Carlito syrichta
ATTCCCAGGAATACGTCAGTGCTATTCAAAATCCCCTACTGGACATCTTACTACACGTTTTTTTTTCTTTTAAAAATTTTGTTCAGTCTGTTGTTACCTTGAACCTGTAATGCCGTCACAGTGAGTTGAAAGATAAACCAATTGAACACTGTATTTCCCCCTCAGATACTCTGGAACTTGTTTGTGCACACAGCGCAAACTCTGATTTAAGACAAAGAAAGACAAACCCTGAGACGGAGCTTTTCAGTGCTCTGCAGGTCTGGGCTACTAGTGACAGTTCTCTGAGCCTGGGGCAGGTGAAGAGCTCCTCCCTTCTAGTTGGCCTGCCTTCCAGTGATGGTTGTGCTGCTATGTTTCACATCTACCTTTTCTTTTCTTTTCTTTTTTTTTTTTGAGTGGGAGTCTCACTCTGTCGCCCAGACTGAAGTGCAGTGGCTGCTCCCAGCCACCGCAGCCTTGACCAGCTGGGCTCCGGTGATCCTTTCGCCTCAGCCTTCCAAGTAGCCGGAATTACAGGTATGCGTTACCACACCCGGCTGATTTTTTAATTTATTGTAGAGATGAGGTCTCGCTGCCCAGGCGGGCTTCGAACCCGCAGGCTCAGGCAATCCACTCGCCTCAGCCTCCCAAAGGAGCGGGATTACAGGCTGAGCCACCGAGCCCAGCTTGAAGTGGCATTTTCAAAGAGGAAAAGGTTCTTGAGGGTTCCAAGACCTCATCACTGAATTCTTTGAATCCTGCCTTGCAAATCCTACACATAGGTACATTTCAGTCTCCAGGAATTTCTCTCAAAATTTTCCAACCACATTAATTTCAGCAGCAGTTGGAACAAGTCACCTCCCGATCACAGTCATCATGGAGTTAAATTCCAAATACAGAGGAAAATTGAAGGTATGTTCTAAAAGA
>NW_007004695.1:0-341 GCF_000164805.1 Carlito syrichta
CCCTCCTCAGCCTCCCAAAGTGCTGGGATTACAAGTGTGAGCTACTGTACCTGGCCTACACAGGAGAATACCGACCAAAATCTCACAGTGGGCCTTGGGAGGTTCAGGGAAGCCCAAGCTCAGCAGGCTACTGGAGGAGTTGTTGTGGGAGGACCTTTGGAGGTCTGAGGAGGCTCCAAACCAGTAGGCAGGCTGTAGAGGGTTCTTTTCTATTCCCCTCACCCCCAGTTTCAAGGCCCGGGTGTCAGTAGAGAGACACTCCAAGATCACCAAGGTCGCTTACTCACTTCCTATTGCAGATCAGAGCAGGGAGTTTTCCTCAGATTACTTCTCACTGGGGA
>NW_007004696.1:0-419 GCF_000164805.1 Carlito syrichta
ATACCAAGCTAGCCAGCTGACTTAACTAGCTGGCTACCTGGTTAGCTAGACGGCTAGCCAGCTGACTTAAGTAGCTAGATTCCTGGCTGCCTAGCAGCCCTCTAGCTAGTTAACGGGTTGACCAGCTGGCTAGCCAGCTGGCTTAATAGCCAGTAGGCTGGCTGTACACTCAGATAGCCTTCTGGCTTTACTAAGCAGTCACCCTGCTGGTCAGCCGTCTACCTAGTTGGCTTAACTTGCTAGCCACCTACTTGACCAGCCTGCTAACCAACCGTCTTAACTTGTCAGCCACCTAACTAGCCACACAGTGAACCAGCTGACTTAACTAGATAGCCATCTGGCTAGCCTGCTGGCTTAACTAGCTAGCCACCTAGCTAGCCAGCCGGCTAGCCAGCTCACTTAACTCACTGACTTAACTA
>NW_007004697.1:0-340 GCF_000164805.1 Carlito syrichta
CATTCCTTCGCCTCACCACGCCTCCTTCTCGGGTCCCCGTGAATCCCCCGGAGCTGGCCTCCGGCACTTTGAAGGTGCTGGTGCTGCTCCAAGGCAGTGAAATGAGTCATATCCAGCAGCGCTGGCCCCAGACTTGGAGACTCAGTGGTATCAGTCACATGGGGCAGTGCCTGTAGAAACAGTGTGGCCAGAAGGAGCAGACTGATCACAGAGCTTCGTGGCGAGTGATGGATTTATTTATGAGCTGCCCTTGGGACCTCTAGGGATGTCTGGGGTGGTGAGGTGAGGACTTTGTAGCAGACTAGAAGCCAACATTTACAAGCCATGGCAAAACCTAGCA
>NW_007004698.1:0-954 GCF_000164805.1 Carlito syrichta
TAGGCTGTGGTGGCCGTGAGAATGCCACTGTACTCCACCCAGGAAACAGAGTGAGACTCCCACTAAAAAAAAAAAAAATTATTCATAGGTAACACTAAAGTAACAGAGAAGGGGGAAGAAGGGGTTAGGGTCAGAAATCACACATGGAGCACGATGCTCACATTTGGGGAATGGGTCACCTGCGGCCCAATTCTCACCATTATACATTATGCCCATGTAATGAACATGCATATACACCCTTGAATCTAAAAAGAAGTAAAATAAAATAACAAAGAGAGAAACAAAAAACCAAAAACATCATGAATACAGACTACCTGGCAAGTAAATTTAACTCCAAAACTATGTAGCAAGTCTTAAAGGACATGGTCTAAGGTGTGTTCACAGGAAAATCCATAAATCTCAAGTCTCATTGATGAAAAAAGACATACATGAATTACACATATAACCAAATATTCTAACCAAATATTTCTAGCCAAAACGAACCTAAGGAAACAAGGAAGGAAACACACACCCAAGCAGCGTGTGCTAGCTAAGAACCCGGGTCCGTGATCCCAGAAGCAAGGCTGAGTGGGGAGCCCCAGCCCTGAGGACGTTGAAATCATCAACGAAACAAATTCAAATGCCTCTTGGTGCACATTTTGGGTATTAGATTAAAAGTGGTTTTCTGGGAAAATGTTACCTTCCAAAAATCAATCCAAGAAAAAGCTAAAAATTGAACAGATTAGTAATTATGGGGGGGAAAACCAGGAAAGTTGCCAAGATTCCCCTCCTCAAAATAGAACTAGGTTCATGTATTTTTACCGAAGTCTATAAAATTACAAGAAATAAAAATCCTTTAATATTGAAGTGAACATAGAGAAACAGAAATGCGAATTCCTTTAGTGAAGCCAAAACTTAAAAAAAAAGTCTGATAAAGCTAGCACAAAATTTACATTCCAACTACTTATGGCTCCA
>NW_007004699.1:0-364 GCF_000164805.1 Carlito syrichta
ACTAGTCACTGGAATAAGCATCACAAAGAAGAGACAATCACTGGGGCACCCATCACTCAGGAGAACCAGTCAATAGGGCACACATCTAGTGGAGGGGCAGTCACTGAGACACCCATCAAATAAAAGTGTCTACCACAAAAACATGCATTACAGAGGAGAGCTAGTCCCTGTGACACAAGTCACAGAAGTGTCTTGTCACTGTGGTACCCATCACAGAGGTGGGCTACTCACTGAGGTAGCCAACACAGAGGAGAGTTTGAAATTCTGACAAGCATCCCACAGTAATTCAGTCACCTGTTAGGAGAAGGGCCAGTCTCTGGGGCCTATTACTGAGAAGAACCTGTCACTAAGGGACACATTACAG
>NW_007004700.1:0-338 GCF_000164805.1 Carlito syrichta
TCAGAGAAAAATAACATTATGAAATGAGTTTTTCAAAGTCCTGTGGGATTGTATAATTGCAGTAAACATTTTGCCATGGAAAAAGCCTATGACTCATTTTTAAAAATTGCTTGAAGTGGATTGGAGTAGACGTTGTCCTTGACATAGAATTTTAAAAGAAAAGATTTAATGCCCTCCTCGCCATATTTCCAGATAAGACTGGGCATGGCTCAGTCTTGAATCAGAAAATTAACTAACTGGGGAGAGGCAGTTTTTGTTTGGGATAGGCTGAGGAATGCCCATCACTGCAGGTACTCAAGGCTGTCTAGTCTGGCAAAAAAAAAAAAAAAAAAAAAAAA
>NW_007004701.1:0-336 GCF_000164805.1 Carlito syrichta
GTCAGCTGTTAACTAGTTGGATGGCTGGTGTGCTGACCTAACAAGTCAGCCGATTAGTAGACCGATTAGTTAGATGGCCTAACTTGTCAGCAACTATTTAGCTGAGCTAACTTCTTCATCTAATTAGACATGTCCGGCCCCACACCCCCATCATGGTACAGTCAGACGAGACATAAATCATGCCATCAGCCTGAGTCAGATGTACATGATGAAAAGGTATTGGCACTAAAGCTGAAATGTCTCACCATTTAACAACCACTTCCACCTCCACAAAGCCGACCGACGACATCACATCCTTTGTCCTCTTCCACTCCTCAACCCAGATGTTACCTTTGA
>NW_007004702.1:0-335 GCF_000164805.1 Carlito syrichta
CCTCTTCATTCCATTCCTCTCCATTCCATTTTATTCCATTCCATTCCACTCCATTCCATTCCATTCTATTCCAATCCATTCCATTCCATTCCATTATATTTCTCTATATTTCAACTGCTTCCATTCCACCTAACTCTCTTCCATTACATTCCTCTCCATTCAACTCAATTTCATTCCATTCCATTTCTTTCTTTCCACTCCACTCCACACCATTCCGTTTCATTCCATTCCATTCTTTTCCAGTCCTTTGCATTCCATTCTTCTCCATTTCTGCACATTCCATTCCATTCAATGCATTCCTTTCCATTCCATTCCATTCCATCCCATTCTACTCC
>NW_007004703.1:0-362 GCF_000164805.1 Carlito syrichta
TCCTAGATGATATTATGGAAAAGAGAGTCGTCTAAGGACCTCCTGGCAATTTCTAATCCATAAACAATATTTACCTTGACAACTGAACAAGAAGGTCAACAAGTGAACAAATGCCTTCTATCAGAGTATTCAACTTAAGCTCCTCACAGACAAGGCAAAGAACAACAACAACAACAAAAATCACAGGTGTGTGAGCAAAGAGAAGTGGAGAAGAATCCAGACTGAGGTTCTGTGAAAAGTCCTCATCTTTCATCTGTGAAACTCAAACATAAATACCTGTTCAAAAGATGAGACTCAACATTTGGTGGTAGTTTGAATTCAGTAAACATTCCCAGTCCTGAGAAAAGTAAAAAGGATATTAG
>NW_007004704.1:0-449 GCF_000164805.1 Carlito syrichta
AACAGTGGAACAATTTTGAAAAAGAAGCACCAACCTGGAAAACTTAAGCACCTGACTTACTGTTAAGTTCTAGCAGTTAAGACAGTTTCACAATAGTGAAGAGGTGGACATACAGGTGAATGGGTCAGGATAGAGAGTCATAGGGCCAGTTAATTATTGATCTCAGAGTCCTGGTGGTAGAACAACTCAATGTCCATACGAAAAAGATAAGTGAATCGTGTTTTGTACCTTAATCATGCATTAATAAAAATTATTATTATTATTATTATTATTATTTATTTTTATTATTTTTGAGTTGGAGTCTCATTCAGTCACCCAGACGGGAGTGCAGTGGCTGCTCCCAGCCACTGCAACCTCAACCTGCTGGACTCCGGCGATCCTTCCGCCTAAGTCTTCCAAGTAGCTGGAACTACAGGTGTGCGCTACCATGCCCGGCTAATTTTTTTTTT
>NW_007004705.1:0-416 GCF_000164805.1 Carlito syrichta
GCTTGCTAGCTAATTAAGTCATCTAGTTGAGTCAGCTGGCTATCCATGTGGCTAGAGAGGTAGAGAGCTAGTTAAGATAACTAGTCAAGTCAGCTAGTTTAGTCTCCTGACTGGCCATCTGCCTAGATCATTAATCAACTCCTTAATTCAGTTGGCTAACCCACTAGCTAGGTAGTTAAGTCACTTTATTAAATCTGTTGCCTAGACAGCTCGCTAGCTGGTTATAAAGCTAGTATAGTCAGATGGTTAGACAGCTGGCTATCTAGTTATTTCAGCTTGTTAAGTCATCTGGGTAGCTAGCTAGCTAGTTAAGTCAGCTATTTATGTCAGCTAGCTAGTTATTTAAGTCAGCTAGTTAATTCAGCTAGCTAGCTAGCTAGCTATTTCATCTAGTATAGTCAGCTGGCTAGCTAGGC
>NW_007004706.1:0-330 GCF_000164805.1 Carlito syrichta
TGGAAAGGGATGGAATGGAGAGTAATGGAATGGAATAGAATGGCAAGGAATGGAATGGAAAGGAGAGGAAATAAATGAAGAGAAATGGAATGGAATGGAATAAAATGGAATGGAGTGAAATGGAGCAGAATGGAAAGGAGATGTAAGGAGTGGAGAGGAAAGGAGTGAAATTGAATGAATGTAAATGGAATGGAATGGAATGGAATGAAGAGGAAGGGAATGGAGTGTAATGGAGTATAATGTTGTTGAGCGGTATTAAATGGAAATGAGTGGAATGGAATGGAATGGAATTGAATGGAATGGAATGGAACGGGAAGGAGAAGAATGAAA
>NW_007004707.1:0-625 GCF_000164805.1 Carlito syrichta
CCTTCCAGCACCGGAATCCTTCCATATCCTGTACCCTTTCCAATACCCATACCCCAAACACCTCCTGAACCCATTCCAGCACCTGAAACCTTCCAATTCCCGTTCCCCCTACAATACCTGTACCCCTACCAAACACCTGAAACCCTTCCAGCCCCTGAACCCTTCCATTTCCTGTACCCTTTCCAATACCCATACCCTTACCACCTCCTGAACCCATTCCAGCACCTGAAACCTTCCAATTCCTTATCCCTTTCAAATACCTTTACTCATTCAAACTCCTGAAACCCTTCCAGCTCCTGAAGACTTCGAGTTCGTGTACCCTTTCGAATACCCATACCCCAAACAACTCCTGAACCCATTCCAGAACCTGAAACCTTCCAATTCCCGTTCCATGTCCAATACCTGTACTCCTGCCAAACGCCTGAACCACTTCCAGCACCTGAATCCTTCCATTTCATGTACCCTTTCCAATAACCATACACCAAACCAACTCCTGTACCCATTCCAGCAACTGAAACCTTCCAATTACCGTTCCCTTTCAATACCTGTACCCCTACCAAACTCGTGAACCCTTTCCAGCACCTGAAGTGTTCCATATCCTGTTCCCTTTCCAATACCCATACCC
>NW_007004708.1:0-1387 GCF_000164805.1 Carlito syrichta
TTCAATGAAATGTAATGGAATGAAGAGGAATGGAATGGAAAGGATTAGAGAGGAAATGCATGGAATTGAATGCCTGGGAATGGATTGGAATGGAGATGAAGAAAATGTAGAATAAAGGATTGAAGAGGAATAGAACGGAGAGGAATAGATTGGAGAGGATTGAAGTAGAAAGGAATACAATGGAATGGAATGGAGAGGAAAGGAATGGAAAAGGAAGAAGAGAAGTGGAGTGGAATGGAGATGAATGGAAGGGAGAGGAAAGGAATGGAATGTAGGGGAATTAAATGGTAAGGAATGGAAAGAAATTTAAAAAGATGGAATGAAATATAGAGGAATGGAATGGAAAAGAATGTAATGGACAGAACAGGAAGGAAATAGAATGCAAAAGAGTGGAATGCAATGGAGAGAAATGGAATGTAATGAGTGGAAGGGAATGAAGTACAGTGGAATGAAAGGGAAAGCAATGGAGATCAATGGAATGGAATGGAATGGAGAGGAATCGAATGGAATGAAGAGGAATGGTGAGGATTGGAGTTGAATGGAATGGAATAGAGAGTGCTGCAATAAAATGGAAGGGACAGGAATGGAACCGAATGGAATGGATTGGAACTTAATGGAGAAGGAGGGTACGGAGAGTAATGGCATGGAATCGGGAGGAATGCAATGATGTAGAATGGCATAGCATGGATGGAATGGAGAGGAATGGAAGAGAAAAGAAAGGAAAGGTGACGAAAGGAACAGAATAGAATGTACTGGAAGCAAATGGAATGGACAGAAATGGAATGGGGAGGAAAGGAATAGAGCAGAATGTAATGTAATGTAATGGAGAGGAATGGCATGGATTGGAATGGCTGCGAATGGAATGCAATGGAGATGAACAAAATTGAAAAGTAATGTAATGGAGAGGAATAGAATGGAGAGGAATGGAGTAGAAAGAAATACATTGGAATGCAAAGGAGAAGAAAGAAATGGAAAGGAAAGTAGTGGAATGGAATGGAGAGGATTGGAATGGAGAGGAATGGAATGGAGTAAAATGGAATGGAGTAAAGTGGAATGGAAGGGAAGAGAGTGAAATAATATGGAGATTAAAGGAATGGAAAGGAATGGAATGGAGAGGAATAGAATAGAAAGGAATGGAACCTAGCAAATAGAATGGATTGCATTGGAATGAAAAGGAATTGCAGGGGAGGAATTGAAGGGAAATTAGACGATTCGAATGGTAAGAATCGAAAGGAATGGAAAGAGATGGAATGGAATTTAGTGGGATGTGATGGAGAGGAAAGAATGGAAAAAACTGAATTGAGAAAATGGAATGGAATGAAATGAATGGAATGAAGAGGAATGGAAAAGAGTGGAATGTAATGGAATGAGGAGGAATGGAATGGAG
>NW_007004709.1:0-1341 GCF_000164805.1 Carlito syrichta
CCTAGTTAAGTCAGCTAGCAAATCAGCTAACTATTCAGCTAGCTAGTGAAGTCAGCAAGCTAGAGAGTTAGATAGCTTGTTTGCTATCTAGCTATGTCAGCTAGATAGACAGCTAGCTAGTCAGCTAGCTAATTAAATCAGCTAAAAAATCAGCTAGTTTCTTAGCCAACTAGTCGCCTAGCAACTCAGCTTTCTGGTCAGATAACTAGTGGGCTCGCTCGCTTTCCATCAGGTCAGCTAATTAGTCGGCTCGCTATCCTGCAAACCAGTCAGCAAACTGGTTGGCTCGCTCGGCAGACAACAGGTCAACTAAATTGTCGGCTCACTCGCAGGCCAACAGTTCAGCTAACTAATCGGTTTGCTTGCCAGCTGACTAGTTAAATCAGCTCACCAGTTGGTTCCCTCACTGGTCAACTAGTTAAGGCAGCTTGTTGGCCGACTAGTTAACTCAGTTCACCGGTGGACTAATTCGCTGGCTGACTAGTTAACTCTTCTGACCATTTGGCTCACTCGCTAGCCGACTAAAGTCAGCAGACCAGTCAACTCACTCGCTGGCAGACTAGTTAAGTCAACTGACCAGTTGGCTCACTCGCAGACTGAATAGTTAAGTCAGCTGACCAGTTGGCTCATTTGCCGGCTGACTAGTTAAGTCAGCTCACCTGTGGGCTCACTCGCCAGCTGACATGTTAAGTAAGCTAACTGGTCAGCCAAAAAGCCAGGCAACGATTTAAGTCAGCAAACCAATCGGCCAGATGGTCAACTGGTCAGCTAACAAGTTAGGTCAGCTAACTTGTGGGCCAACTAGTTAGGTCAGCTAAATAGTAGGCCAACTAGTCAGCCGATTAGTTAGGTGAGCAAACTAGCCAGTCAACTAGTTTACCATGCTAACTTGTGGGCCAACTCGTCAGTCAACTAATTAAAGCAGCTAATTAGTTGGCCAACTAGACGACCGACTTGTTAAGCCAGCTAACAAGCCAGCCGAGTAGTCAGCCAAAGTGTTAAACCAGATAAGTAGTCATTCACATCATCCGCCAAGTTGTCACCTAGCTAACTCGTTACCCAACTAAGACAGCTAAATAACTCATTTACCAAATAGTTAAAATAGTTAGATAACTCGTTAACCAACTAGTTAAGTCAGCTAGCTATCACATTAGCCAACTAGTTAAGTCAGTTAGCTAAGTAAGCTAGCTAATTAGCTAGCTAGGTAAGTCAGCTAGCTAAGACAGCTACCTCACTAGTTAGCTAACTAACTATTTAAGTCAGCTACTTAAGCCTGCTACCTAAATAGTTTGTTAACTAGTTAAGTCAGGTAGTTATTCAGTTAGCTAAATAGTTAGTTAA
>NW_007004709.1:1918-2945 GCF_000164805.1 Carlito syrichta
TAGTCAGCTAGTTGGCTACCTGGCTAGCTAGTGGGGTCAGTGAGTTAAATCAGCTGGTTAACCAACTGGGTAGCTGGTAAGGTCAGGTAGTTTAGTCAGCTGTCTAGCCACCTTTATAGGTAGCTAGCTAGTTAGATAAGTCAGCGTGCTGGCCAGCAATCTAGTGGTTCAAGTGAGCTAGTTAAGTCAGCAAGCTTCCCCTGTTGGCTAGGTAGGTAGCTAGCTAACTAGTTAAGTGAGCTGGCTAGCCAGCTTGCTATCTAAAGTCAGCTAGGTTAGTCAGCTGGCTAGCCAGGTGGCTAGATAGGTAACCAACTATTTAAGGCAGCTGTCGAGCCAGCTGACTTGCTGGTTAAGTCAGCTACTTAAGTCACCTGGCAACCAACTGGCTAGTTAGTTAAGTCAGCTCGTTAAGTCAGTTGACTATCCAGCTGGTTAGTCAGTTAAAAAGTTAGTTAAGTCAGATGGCTAGTCATCAGGCTAGCTAGTTATTTCAGCTAGTTAATTCATCTGGCTAGATAGGGAACTAGATATATAAGTCTGCTAGTCATGTCAGGTAGCTGGCTAGTTAAGTCAGCTAGTTAAATCAGCTGGCTAGCTAGATAGTAAACTAGGTAGCTAGTTACTTAAGACAGCTTGCTATGCCAGCTGGCTAGCTAGTTAGCTAGCTGATTAAGTCAGTTATTTAAGTCAGCTTGCCAGCTAGTTAATTCATCAAACTAAGTCAGCTGGCTAGCCAGTTGCCTGTATGGGTAGCTAGCTAGTTACGTCACCTGGCTAGCCAGTTACCTAGCTAGTTAAACAACTTAGTTAAGTCAGCTCAGTAGCCAGATTGTTAGCTAGGTAGTTAGGTAGCTAAGTCAGCTGGCAAACCAGCGAGATACAGAGGTAGCCAGTTAGTTAAGTCAGCAGGTTATCCAGGTGGCTAGCTAGGTAGCTAGGCAGTTAAATCAGCCTGCTAGCCAACTGGCTAGCTTATGCTACCTAATTAAGTCAGCTGGCTTGACAGCTGGCTAGCTAGGTAGCT
>NW_007004710.1:0-389 GCF_000164805.1 Carlito syrichta
GATGGAAGTCATGTGGGGTCATATAACATGCTGAAGGGATGGACAACATAGGACAGCTGTCCCCAACCTTCAACTTCTTTGGTATCAGGGTCCAGTTTCATGGAAGATAATTTTTCCATGAATGGGGCGGGGGGGTTTGGTGCAGTCAAGCCTCACCGCTAGTGTGAATCTGTATTTGAAGCCACTCCCCAGTGCTAGCATCACTGCCTCAGCTCCACCTCAGACTGCCTTGCAATCGATAGAAAGAGAGGCAAGCTGAGACGGCGAAGAAATGGGTTGACCTGAGCAAGTCGTAAACCTCTGAACCTACCCCCCACGCCCCCTACCCCCAGTTCACCTTAGGGTTCACGCTCCTATGAGAATCTAATGTTGCACTGATGTGACAGGAG
>NW_007004711.1:0-2853 GCF_000164805.1 Carlito syrichta
CATTCCTTTCCATCCATTCTGCTCCTTTCCATTTCTCTCTATTTCATTCCTGTCCATTTCGTCCATTCTACTCCATTCCATTCCATTCCTTTCATATCCACTCCATTGCATTCCATTCCGTTCTTCTCCATTCCAATCCATTCCTCTCCATTCCATTCCTCCCCATTCCATTCTATTATTTTCCTTTCCACTTCTTTCCTCTGCATTCAAATCCTGTCCTATACATTCCTCTCCATTCCAATCCTCTCAATTATATTCCTCTCCATTCCATTCCATTAAATTCCTTTCCTCTCCATTCCTCTCCATTCCATCCCATTCCTCTCCATTGCATTCTATTCCAAATCTCTCCTCTCCATTCCATTCTTCTTCGTTCCACTCCATTCCATTCCGTTCTTATCCACTCCATTCCATTCTATTCCTTTCAACTTCATTCCTCTCCATTCTATTCCTGTCCATTCTATTCCTCTCCATTCCATTATTCTCCATTGTATCATCTCCATTCCATTACATTCCAAGCCATTCCATTGCATTCTATTCTTTTCCATTCAATTCTTCTCCATTCCATTACTCCCCATTCCATTTCTGACCATTCCATTTCACTTCATTCCATTCCAATCCTTTTGTCATCTTCCCTTTCCTTTCTAATCCATCCCTCTCCATTTCATGCACTCCATTCCATTCCACTCCATTCCATACGATTCCACTTCATTCCATTCCTCTCCATTCCATGCCATTACTTTCCGCTCTATACTACTCCATTACATTCCAATCCATTCCATTCCTCACCATTCCTTTCTACTTCATTTTTTCCCATTTCTATCTATTCCATACGACTTAATAATTCTTCTCCATTCTTTCTCATTCCATTCCATTCCTCTGCATTCCTTTACATTCCCTTGGTCTCCATTGCATTCCATTACTCTCCATTCCATTCTACTCTTCTACTTTCCATTCCATTCCTTTTCTCTCCATTACATTTATTTCTATTCCATTCCTCTAAATTCCATTCCATCTTTTTCAATTCATTTCCAATCCTTATCATTGGATTCCTCTGCATTCCATTCCAATCCATTCCTCTCCTCTCCATTCCATTACTCTCCATTCCATTCCATTTCACTACTTCCATTCCTCTCCAATCCATTTCACTGGATTCCTTTACTCTCCATGCGTCTCCATTTCATTCTATCCCTATCCATTCAATTCCTCTCCATTCCATCCCTCTTCACTCCCTTGCACTCTATACTATTACATTCCTCTCCATTAATATCCAATCAATTCTGTTCCATTCCATTCCTCTCCATTCAAATCTATTCCTCTCCATTTCCATTCCATTGTTTTATTTCCACTCCATTCGTCTCCATTCCATACCATTCCATTCCTATCCATTCAATTCCTCTCCAATCCATTCCATTTCTCTTCATTCCCTTGTACTACGTTCCAATCCATTCCTCTCCATTACTCTCCAATCAAACACATTCCATTCCATTCCGCTCCATTCCACTTCTCTCCATTCCTTTCCACTTCATTCCATTGCATTCCTTTCCATTCAATTCCTCTCCATTGCATTCCATTCTATTCCTTACCACTTCTTTCCTATCTATTCAATTCCAATCCATTCCACTCCTATCCATTCCATTCCTATCCATTCTATTCCTTTTCTTTCCATTCAATTCCATTCTATTCCATTCCTCTCCAGTCCTTTCCAATCCATTCCATTCCTCTCCATTCAATTCCACTCCATTCCATTCCATTGCACTCTATTCCATTTCTCTCCATTCCTTTTGATTCAATTCCATTCCTCTTCATTCCTTTCCATTCCATTCCATTCCTCTCCATAGCATTCCATTCCAATCTATTCCTCTCTATTGCATTCCAATCCATTCCACTCTTCTCCTTTCTCTTCCTCTCCAGTACATTCCATATCTCTCCATCCCATTCAACTCTTCGGCATTCCATTCCATTCCTTTTCTCCCCATTACATTCCATCTTTTACAATTTCTTTCCATTCTTTACCATTGGATTCCTCTTTTTTGATTCTATCGCAATTCATTCTATTCCTCTCCATTCTATTTGTAACCATTCCACTCCATTCGCCTATTCTTCATTCCATTCGAATTCACGCCTCTCTATTCTATTCTTCTCCATTCCATTCCATTCCTCTCCATCCTATTCCTCTTCATTTCATTGCTCTAAATTCCATTCCATCACTTTGCATTCGTTTACTCTCCATTCAATTCCTCTCATTCCACTCCATTCCATTCCACTCCATTCCATTCCTCTCAATACCATATCTCTTCATTCTATTCCTTTTTATTCCATTTCAATGCATTTATCTCTATTCCATTCAATTCAATTCCATTCCTATCCATTCCATTACTTTCTTTCCATTCTATTCCTTGCTTTCCATTCCATTCTGTTCCATTTCTATCCATTCTGTTTGATTCCACTCCTCTGCTTTCCATTCCTTCCACACCTCTCCATTCCATTCCATTGTATTCCTTTCCAATCCATTCGTCTCCATTCCATGCCACTCCATTCCAATCCCATCCATTCAATTACTTTCCATTCCATTCCTCTCCATTCCTTTCCTATTCATTCCTCTTCATGCCCGTCCATTCCTTTCCATTACTCTCCAATCAATTCATTGCATTCCATTCCTCTCCATTCATTACTCTAGATTCCATTCCTCTCCATTCTATTCCACTCCATTCCATTCATTCCAACCTATTCCATTCCATTCCTCTACATTACATTTCATTGTATTCCTTTGCACTCCATTCGTCTCTATTCAATTCCATGACGCTGTATTCCTATCCATTCAATTCCTCTCCATTGCGTTACTCTCCATCTCAT
>NW_007004712.1:0-870 GCF_000164805.1 Carlito syrichta
GGGTGTCTCAGTGACTAGGTCTCCATTTTTGGTGCCACAATGTATTGGACTTACCTGTCATTGGGGTGCTAATGACTGATCATCCTGTGATGGGTGCCCCAGTGACTAACCCACTTCTGTGATGGGTGTCCTAGTAATTGGACCTCCTGCAAAAATGAGTGCCTCAAAGACTAGTCTCTTATGTGATGAGTGCCCCTGTTTCTGGGCCTTGTACATCATGGGTGGCCCTGTGGCCACCCTCTGTTTATTTGTCCCAATAGCTGAGTTTCCTCCATAATTGCTGCTTCATTTACTGTGCCCCTTTTGTGATGGGTTCCTTAGTGACTTGTCTTGCTCCAAATTGGGTGCCAGATTGAATAGACATCAGTGAGTAAGTAACTGTCCTCTGTGATGTGTGTCCTCTGTAATAGATGACTCTGTGAATGGGCCTCCTTTATAATAGGTGACTGTGACCGTAACTGATCCTACTATGTAATATATGCCCAGTGACTACATCTCTGTGATTAGATCCCCAGTGAGTGGCCCACCTCTGTGATTGTGCCCAATGACACCCAATCTTCTGTGATGACTATGCCAGTGACTGATTCAACTCTGTGATACATGACCATTGACTACATCTCCACTGTAATAAGGTCCTCAGTGATTGGCCCTCCTCTTCAATGTGTGTCTCTGTGACTGGCCCTACTCTGAAAATTCAAGTCACAGATCCTCCTATGTGATCTGTGTCCCAGTGACTAACTTTACTCTGTCATCTCTGACCCAGTGCCTAGGTCTTTTACATAATCTCTGACTCAGTGATTAGCCATCCTTCATTTTGGAGCACTAGTGACTTACCCTCCTTTGGTATAGTGACTGAGCCTCCTCAGTCAT
>NW_007004713.1:0-439 GCF_000164805.1 Carlito syrichta
GGGGAGGAAATGGAAGAAGGCGTTTGCCCTTGGCCAAGAAGTAGGCTTCATACTTTTTAAAAAAGACATCTTTTTTAGTCTATATAGCTCATTATCATCGCCATCTTACAGGAGTGAGGCTCAAAAATGTCAAATAACTCACTAAGGAAACTCCAAATGGCAGGCAAAAATCAAACTTGGGTTTCTCTAACACCAAAGCTGATGTTCTTCCTCTAATTTGTCATTTTTTAGTAATACATACACACACACATGCGTACACACATACACACAAGCATACAAACACATACATACACACACCCACACATGAATACACACACCCACACACAAGCATATACACACCCACGCACACACACATACACACATGCATACACATACATGCCTACACACACACACATGCATGCACACGTGCATACGCACATCCACCACACATGCATACACA
>NW_007004714.1:0-323 GCF_000164805.1 Carlito syrichta
ATCCCAATCCGTTCCTCTCCATTCAATTCCATACGATTCCATTCAATTCCAATCCATTTCGCTCCATTCCATTCCTCTCCATTCCATTCCTCACCATTCCATTCCTGTATTCCATTGTATTAATTCCATTCCATCCCATTCCTCTCCATTGTATTCTATCCTATCCCATTCCATTCCATGCCACTCCATTTCATTCCAGTCCAATCCATTCCTCTCCATTCCATTCCTCTTTATTCCATTCCATTCC
The DNA here is from genome assembly GCF_000164805.1 of Carlito syrichta. NCBI lineage: Eukaryota > Metazoa > Chordata > Mammalia > Primates > Tarsiidae > Carlito > Carlito syrichta. The sequence goes on from NW_007004714.1 coordinate 248, forward strand.
ATTCCTCTTCATTTCACTCCATTCCTTTCCTCTCCATTCCATTTCACTATGTTTCATTCCATTCCATTCCATTTAA
>NW_007004715.1:0-343 GCF_000164805.1 Carlito syrichta
TACTAGTTAAGTCAGCTACTTAAGTCAGCTGGCTAACCAGCTGGCAAGCTAAGTAGCGAGCTAGTTAATTCAGTTGGCTAGCCAGCTTTGTAGCTGGTTAATTCAGCTAGTTAAGACAGATCACTAGCCAACTGGCTTGGTAGGTAGCTAGATAGTTAAGTCAGCAAGATAGCTACTTAACTATCTAGTGAGCTAGTGATGTCAGCGAGTTAAGTCAGCTGGCTAACCAGTTGGCTTGCTGGTTATGTCAGCTAGTATAGTCAGCTGGCTAGCCAGCTGGCTAGGTAGCTAGCTAGCTAGATAAATCAGCTTGCTAGCCAGCAGAATAGTTGTTCAAGTCAGG
>NW_007004716.1:0-323 GCF_000164805.1 Carlito syrichta
GAAAATACAAGCACATCCATTCCCTTCCACATTCTGTTTCTCATTTGCTTCATGTGAAGTATCATGGTAGCTTTATAGTTTTCTGTTTTGTTTTTTTTTTTAATCCAGGCTTCTTGGAGAGGTTAAGCTGCCTTTTAATCAAATGCATTTCCCTTGCAACCTGTTCACATCTTCTCTACCAGGCAAGTCACAGACCTTGCCTGTAATTACCCCCTATTTCCGGCTTTGCCTTCTAAGCCTTCACTGTGGAGTTCATCCCCTGCGGGTAATTTTCAGCTGTTCTGTGAGCTCAAACCAATCCCCACCCCAGCTTCCCAACAACC
>NW_007004717.1:0-837 GCF_000164805.1 Carlito syrichta
CAGGACCTTGACCTGCAGGGCTGAGGCTGTCCTTATGCCTTGGCCCCCGAGCAACCTGGACTTCAGAGGCCACCACACCTGACTCAATTTGGGGACCCTCTCACCGAAACAAGATCTGGTCACATCGCCCAGGTTGGTCTCTGACCTCGGGAACTCAGGCAGCCTCCTGCCCCAGCCTCCCAGGGCCCAAGACTGATGGCCGTGAGCCATGGAGCCAGGCCTATACTCTCAAGTTCTGTCAGTTAGCCTGACACAAAGGCACATCCCAGGACATAGGCCACCACATCCCATGTAGCCAGGATGCGTGCACCACCACACGTGACTCAGTGCTTGTGTTCTGAGGAGAGATGAATTCTCACTACTTGGCCCTGGCTGGTCTCAAACTACCGGGATGCAGTAGTCCCCCACCTCAGCCTCCCAAAGCCACAGTCCAATTGTTTGCTGATCCACTGTCTTTCAGGATTTCTAGGCAAAAGCCTGGGGCCTCCATCCCAAATGTCTCTGTCTGTTCACAATGATCTCAACTCCATACACAAATGGATGCTTTTCTTTTTTTACCATTTTTATTTTTTTCTTTGAGTTGGGGTCTCACTCCTTCTCCCAGGCTTTATGACAGTAGCTCACTCCCGGCCACCACAGCCTTTGCCTGCCAAGCTCTATCGAGCATTTCCTCAGCCTTCCGAGTAACTGGAATGACAGGTGTGTGGCACCACGCACAGCTCATTTGGAGATGGATTGTAGAGACGAGCTCTCGCCATGATGCCTGAGTGGTTCTCAGCCACGGGTTTGTGCTGACTACTGGCCTGGCCTCCCAAAGCGCTGGGATGATGAGGCTGA
>NW_007004718.1:0-854 GCF_000164805.1 Carlito syrichta
CACTGGAAAGGACATAGAGGACATACAGGTGTACCCAAGAGATAAATGAATATGAACAAGTTCTAGTTTAGGAAGCACTTACAGCTGCTAAGTAGTGTCTCCACAAGTAACTAAAAAAAAATGACCCTTACTGTTAGAGAAGTATTTTCCCTTCTTTATTTTTACCATCAGAAAATTAATTGCTCTAACTTCCTTTTTGGAGTCTCCCCTTCAAAACTGCTCCCCAATAAATTAATAATCTCAAAGTTCTAAAACTGGTAACAGGAAATTGCTGTTGGGGCCAGGCGTGGTGGCTCACGCCTATAATCCCAGCACTTTGGGAGGCCGAGGTGAGAGGATTGCCTGAGTCTGCCGGTTCGAGATCAGCCTAGGTACCTTGGCAAGACTTCATCTCTACAATTAATCAAAAAATTAGCTAGGCATGGGGGCGCATGCCTGTAGTTCCAGCTAATTGGAAGGCTGAGGCAGAAAGTTCACCTGAGCCCAGCAGGTTGAGGCTGCGGTGGCCGGGAGCATGCCACTGCCCTCCAGCCTGGGTGACACAGTGAGACTCCAACTCAAAAAAAAAAAAAGAAATTGCTGATAAGGAGGCCCTTAGGGCAGAGTTCATGTAGTCAGTCTCCCATGCTAATGACCCAGCAAAGCTAAAAACAAAGCCTGCTATATAGATCCGTGTGATGGGGGCCTTAATTATTACTAGCATCATAGCTCTGTAGGTCTAAGGAAATATGTTAACGTTTTTAAGGCCTGAATGGCTCGGGCCTTCTTTCTCTTTAATGAAAACCTGATTGACAGCATTTATTTCTATGGTTCTTGGCTACATATATGAAGAACACCTCTGCCTGGAAGGCACC
>NW_007004719.1:0-322 GCF_000164805.1 Carlito syrichta
CATAACTGGGGACTTTAATACCCCACTCACAACCCTAGAGGGATCATCAGGACAAAAAGTCAGCATGGAGAGCCGGAACCTCAATGTGACTTTGGACCAAATGGACTGAATTGATACCTACAAAACACTCCATCCAAAGACCACAGAATACACATTCTACTCATCACCACATGTAACATATTCTAAGATCGACTACAACCTCGGCCATAATTCAAGCATAAGCAAATTTAAAAGGACCGAAATTCTATCAAACACCTTCTCAGAACACAGTGGAATAAAAATAAACATTGACACCAACAAAGTACCCCCAAAACCCACAAAG
>NW_007004720.1:0-321 GCF_000164805.1 Carlito syrichta
AACTCTTATAACTCAAAAATGAAACAATAAAAATAATTAATTGGGCTATTTAATCTTTGTTGTTAAGTTGTTAGAGTTCTTTATATATTTTGAGTAGAATACCTTTGTTAAATACATGATTTCCAAATATATTCTCCCATTATGTAGGTTATCTTTTCAATTTTTTTGAATCACAAATGTTTATAATTTCGATGAAGTAGAATATATATATATATATATACACATATATATTTGAATATATATATACATATGTATGCATTTTTACACATCCATTTGGTGTCATATCAAAGAATCAATTGTCCAATTCAAGGTCACCAAGAT
>NW_007004721.1:0-902 GCF_000164805.1 Carlito syrichta
AAGTCAGCTGGCTAGCCGGCTGGCTAGCTAGTTAATTCAGCGATTTAAGTGAGCTGGTAAATGACTGGTTAACTAGGGGGCTAGTTAGTTAAGCCAGCAGGCTAGCCGGATGGCTATATAGTTGTCAGCTAGTTAAGTCAGCTTGTAAGGCAGCAGGATAGCTAGATGCCTTTCAAGTTATGCTGGTTGGTTAGCAGGCTGGTCAGTTAGGTGGCCCACTAGGTAAGCCAGCAGGCTATCTGGTTGATCAGCAGAGTGGTTGTCTAGTAAAGCCAGATGGCTAGCCAGGTAGACAACCAGTTAATTAGCTAGTTAAGTCAGCTGGCTAGGCAGCTATCCAGCCCAATTGCTAGTCAGGTATTTAAGTCAACTAGCTAGCTAGCCAGCTTGTCAAGTCAGCTAGAAAGTCAGCTAGCTAGTGAAGTCAGCTTGTAGTCAGCTTGCTAGTCTGCTAGCTAGTTAAGTCAGCTAGCTAGTCAGCTAGCATGTCAGCTAGATAGTTAAGTCAGTTAGCCAGCTAACTAGCCAGATAGCTAGCTAGTTAAGTCAGCAAGCTAGAGAGTTACATAACTTTTTTGCTAGCTAGTTATGTCAACTAGATATTCATGTAGCTAGTCAGCTGGCTAGTTAAGTCAGCAAGCAAATCAGCTAGTTACTTAGCTAACTAGTCGGCTAGCAACACAGCTATCTGGTCAGATAACTAGTGGGCTCGCTTGCTTTCCATCACATCAGCTAATTAGTCAGATCACTCAGCTGCAAACTGGTCAGCAAAATAATCTGCTCGCTATCCAGCCAGTATGTCAACTAAATTGTCAGCTTGCTCACAGGCCAACAGGTCACCTAACTTGTCGGCTTGCTTGCCAGCTGACTAGTTAAGTCACCTCACCAGTTGGCTTGCAAGC
>NW_007004722.1:0-455 GCF_000164805.1 Carlito syrichta
TGAATGAAATTGAGAGGAATGGAAACGAATTTAATGGAGAGAAATGTAATAGCGTGGAATGGAATGAAATGGAATGGAATGTGGAGGAATGTAATGGAGAATAAGGGGAAGGAATGTAATGGAATGGAGTGGAATACGATGGAGTACAATTGTATGGAATGGAGAGGAATGGAATGGAGAGGAATGGAGTGGAATGGAACAGAATGGCATACAGTGGAATGGAATGAAGTGGAGTGGAGTGGAATGGAATGGAGTGGAATGGAATGGAGTGTAATGGAATGGAGTGGAATGAATGGAAACGAGTGGAATGGGGAAGAAAGGAATAGAGAGGAATGGAATGGGGAGGAATGGAAAGGAATGGAAAAGAATGAAATAGGATGGAATGGAGAGGAATGGAATTAAATGGAATGGAATGAAATGGAGAGGAATAAATTGGAATGGAAAGAAATGGAAGG
>NW_007004723.1:0-440 GCF_000164805.1 Carlito syrichta
TAAATCAGAAAACTAGCCGGGCATGGTAGTGCGCACTTGTAGTTCCAGCTACTTGGAAGGCTGAGGCAGAAGGATCGTCGGAGCCCATCAGGTCAAGGCTGTGGTGGCGGAGAGTGGCCACTGCACTCCAGTCTGGGTGACAGAGTGAGACTCCAGCTTAAAAAAAAACAAAAAAAAACTGCTGAACACAGCGCGGTGTGGGCAGGTGCGCTTGTCCATCACCCATCGTGAAATGGGCAAATGCATTGAAAGAATCTCCCCAAAAAAAGTAACTGAAGTGAAATGTAGCCCAACAATGCTAGTTGGTCCACAGATGCCAATGAGTTCCCAGAACACTCACTTAGAGGGGGAAGTCTGAACTATAAGGGGCCCACCCCTCCCCTGCATTCACAGCCTGGGGGCCAGAGCTCACCAGGTGGACCCAGGCACACTGCTGGCTG
>NW_007004724.1:0-318 GCF_000164805.1 Carlito syrichta
AAATGAATGGAATGAATTGTAATGGAACAGAATGGAGTGGTATGAAATGCAATAGACTGCACAGGTATGAAATGGAGAAGAATGGAATGGCATGGAATGGAATGGAAGGGAATGGAGATTGATTGAATGGAATGGAATGGAATGATCTGCAATGGAATGGTATTGTAAGGAAGGAAATGGAATGGAATGGAGAGTAATGGAATAGATTAGAGAGGAGTGGAATTGAATGGAATTGAATGGAAAGGAGAGGAATGGAAAGGAATGGATTGGAGAGGAATGGAATGGAAAGCAGAGCAATAGATTGGAATGGAGAGGAAT
>NW_007004725.1:0-359 GCF_000164805.1 Carlito syrichta
CTTAAGAAGGTGTGGAACACAGAACACACACACAAAAGAATGATCAGACCCACCACAAAACACAGGCAAGCACAGAGTTAACAGAGAATACAGAACACACACAAACATGAAAATACACACACATATATAATATATATATATTCATTTTAACTTATATATATATATATATAAGTTAAAAGGAAACAAAGCAAGCCCTTTAGAGTCATATGACAGGGATCGACTCTCACATTTCAATAATGAAATTGAGTGTGAATAGCGTAAATGCGCCACTGATGAGACTGACTGGCAAACTAAATGAAGAAGCATGATCCAACAGCCTGCTGCCTTCAGGAAACTCATCTCACTGAAAAGGACACCTA
>NW_007004726.1:0-366 GCF_000164805.1 Carlito syrichta
GTCAGCCAATGTGTTAAGCCAGCTAAAATGTCAGCCGCCTAGTCAGCCAAGTTATGTCACCTAGTTAACTAGTTAACCAACTAACTAGTTAATTCAACCAATTTGCTCATTTACCAACTAGTTAAAACAGTTAGGTAACTCGTTAACCAACTCCTTAAATCAGCTAAATATCTCATTAGTCAACTAGTTAAGTCAACTAACAAAGTCTGCTGGCTAAACAGCTGGCTAGCTAAGAAAGCTAGCTAAGTCAGATAGCCCACTAATTAGCTAGCTATTTAAGTCAGCTACCTAAGTCTGCCACCTAGATAGTTAGCTAATTAGTTAAGTCAGCTAGTTATTCAGCTAGTTAAATAGTTAGCTACATAT
>NW_007004727.1:0-349 GCF_000164805.1 Carlito syrichta
AGCAGGGGACTTGAATACCCTACTAACAGCCCCAGATAGATCATGGAGGCAAAAAAACAACAAGGAGATCCAGAACATAAACTTGACACTCAAGTAAATGGACTTAATAGATACTGACAAATTTTAAGACCCAAACCACAGAATATACATTCTACTCATAACCACATGGAATATATTCCAAGATCGATCATATCCTTAGACATAAATCAAGCATTAAAAATTCCATAAGTTGGAAATATTGCCATGCACCTACTCAGACCACAGTTGAATAAAAATAGATATCAACACCAAAAAAATTTTCCCAAAGCCCACAAAGAAATGCACACTAAATAACATGATACTTAAAAAC
>NW_007004728.1:0-316 GCF_000164805.1 Carlito syrichta
AATTAAGCTGGTTAAGTCAGCTGCCCTGCTAGCTAGCTAGCTAGGCAGTTATCTAGTTAAATCAGCTAATTAAGTCTTCTGGCTAGCTAGGTCGCTAGCTAGTTAAGTCATTTAGATAAGTCAACTCTCCAGCCAGCTGCAAAGCAGAGTAGTTAGCTAGTTAAATCAGCTGGCAAGCCAGCTGGCTAGCTAGTTAAGTCATGCAGTTAAGTCAGCTCACTGGCCAGCATGTTAGCTAGGTAGTAAGGTAGTTAACTCAACTGGGAAGCCAGCAGGCTATGTAGGTATGTATTTAGTTAAGTGACCTGGCTAGCCA
>NW_007004729.1:0-374 GCF_000164805.1 Carlito syrichta
GAAAGAGTATGAGTTTCTTTCTGAAGTGATGAAAATGTTCTAGAATTAGTTACTGGTGATGTTTGCACAAATTTGTGAATTCATTAAACACCACTAAATTGTCTACTATGTAAGGGTGAATGGTATGGTATGTGAATTGTATTTCCACTAAAAAATAAGTCTCCCAACTCCTGGTTCTGGCGAATGTGAACTAGTGGTCTAGTGAATGTGAACTCTAAAGGGGAGCCTTGAATTTTCAATTAAGCCTCCACTAGGACTTGCAACCTAAGGTAATTCTATTGATGCTGAGTGAGTGAGAGTGAAGGAAAACAGACAGGTTAGCTATGACCTTCTTGGCAGAAGATCTTTTTGAAAGACATTGAAAGACTTTGTTT
>NW_007004730.1:0-389 GCF_000164805.1 Carlito syrichta
AAGTTAATAGCATCCTGATTCCCCAAATTGGCAAAGACCCAAAAAGGAAAGAATTACAGGCCAATTTTCCTGATGAACATAGATGCAAAAGTTCTCAACAAGAGTCTAACAAATTATATCCAACAATTCATTTCAAGGCTCATCTATCATGACCAGGTAGACTTCATTCCTGGAATGCAGGGCTGGTTTAGCATTCTTAAGTTATAAACATAATTAATCACAATGACAGGCCTAAAACCAAGAACCACATGATTATTTATTGTAGAGATGAGGTCTTGCCAAGTTGCCCAGGCTGGTCTCAAACCCATGGGCTCAGGCAATCCTCTTGCTTCTGCCTCCCAAAGTGCTGGGATTATATCACTTCCAAACTTTAAACTTGACTTCAAAGC
>NW_007004731.1:0-476 GCF_000164805.1 Carlito syrichta
CTTTGGGGTTTTAAGTCTGAGGACTATTTTGAGTAAATGTCCGTGTGAGTTGTAAAGTTTATGTCTACATTTATTTCATTCTCTGTGGTTTCCAAGTAGCAGTTCTTTCAGCATCTTTGAAAAAGACACAGGACAGGGGGCTCCCTTTCTGTTTTAATTTCCCAAACGATGGCACTCAGTGATCTGAACTCTGAATTTTGCTTCTGCTGGACGGCCAGGAGGGGACGCACAGCCGCTGTGCAGGGAGCCCGAGGTCCTGCAGTGTCCCTGCTGGTTGGCAGGGGGTGACCCTTTTCTAGTCAGTGCTGGGCGGCCACCTGGTCCAGAGCTCCCTCCTCAGTGCAGACCCGAGGTCCCCGCCTCGCTTGGGGCCGCGTCCATGGTGTGTAAAACCTCCTAGTTGCAGCCCTGATGGCAAGGGGCCATCAGAGACCCAGGAGAGACAAAAATCAGAACAAAACACATCGTTTGCCCCA
>NW_007004732.1:0-348 GCF_000164805.1 Carlito syrichta
ATGAAAAGGAGCAGAATAGATGGAAATACATGGAGAGGAATGGAATGGAATGGGACAGAAAGGACACTAATGAAATTGAATGGAATGGACTGTAAGAAAGAGAATGGACAGGAACGGAATGGATAGGAATGGAATGGAGAGGAATGGATTGGCATGAAATGGAGTGGAGTGGAATGGAATGGTGTGGATTGGAGAAGAATCAAATGGAGTAAAATGGAGTGGAATGAAAAAGAATTGAATGGAACGGAGAGAAATGGATTGCATCGGAAAGGAATGGAATGGAAAGACATGGAACGGAGAGGTATGTTGTGGATTGGAATGCAATGGAGAGGAATTGAATGGAGAGGA
>NW_007004733.1:0-318 GCF_000164805.1 Carlito syrichta
AAAAAAAACTGATTTATGTTTAGGATATATAAATTATAACATAACCTCAGCTCTATATCTTATGAGAGAATAAACTGAGAAAAGGAAGGGATCCTGAATTTCAAAAAATATTACTGTACAATAGAGTTTCTTCACTTCTGTAATTTTCTGCACCAATAGCTAACATCTTTGAAAGAAAATCTAAGCATATGTTCAAAGAAAAGAGTATGAGATGTCATTTGTCACAGACAATAAGAAACAATCACAAGTTCTCACTCGTAAGTGGACCTTGAACAACTACCATAATACTATAAGAAAAGGATTGACAGTGGCAGGAAA
>NW_007004734.1:0-963 GCF_000164805.1 Carlito syrichta
CATTCAATTCCATTCCAATCCGATCCTTTTCATTCTTCTACATTCCATTCCATTCCTTTCCATTCCATTCAAATCCATTTCATTTCTCTCCAATCCATTTCATTCCATCTCATTTCTCTCCAATTCATTCTATTCCATTTCTCTCCATTCCATTCCATTCCATTCCATTCCATTCCTTTCCATTCCATTCCTTTCCATTACTCCCCATTCCATTCCATCCCTTACATTCATCTCCACTCTATTCCATTCCATTGCATTCCTTTCCATTCCACTCTATTCCATTCCATTGCAGTCCTTTCCATTCCACTACATTCCATTCATCTCCATTCTACTCGACTCCATTCATTCCATTCATTCCATTCCATTCCATTCATTCCTTTCCATTGCATTCCATTCCATTCCACTCCATTCCATTCCACTTTATTCCATTACATTCCATTCATCTCCCTTCCATTCCATTCCATTGCATTCCATTTCATTCCATTCCTTTCCATTCCATTCCTTTCCATTCCATTCCATTCCAATCTGTACCATTCCTCTCCATTCCATTCCATTCCATTCCTCTCCACTCCATTCCATTCCATACAATTCATCTCCATTCTATTCATACCATCCATTCCATTCCTTTCCATTCCTTTCCTCTCCATCCGATTCCAATCCATTCCATTCCTCTCCATTCCATCAATTCCATTCCATTCCATTCCTCTGTATTCCATTCCATCCCCTTCCATTCTAATCCATTCCACACCATTCCATTCGTCTCCATTCTATTCCTTTCTATTGCTTTCCATTACATTCCAGTTCATTTGATTCCTCTCCATTCCATTCCATTTCAGTCCTCCCCATTCCATTCCATTCCTCTATATTCTTTTCCATTCCTTTCCTTTCCATTCCTCTCCATTTCAACACATTCCATTCCATTCCATTCTTTTACATTCCATTCCTTTGCATTCCATTCCATTG
>NW_007004735.1:0-329 GCF_000164805.1 Carlito syrichta
CTCAAGAGGCCACTCTCAGATCCTAGATACTTGGCTTTCTCTACAATACAGCAGTTTATATCTTCAAAGTCAGCAAGAGAATCTCGCTCCTGTCTTGTATGAGTCTTTGTAACATAATCATGGAGGTGACGATGGCTTCATTATGGCTTCATTATTGCCATATGAAGGAAAAGTCAAGGGAGATGCCATCCTGTTATCTTAACAGGCTCCTATACTTAAAAAAGAAATTATACAGCGATTCTACAACAGAGGGCCAGAATCTCAGGGACTTATCTTAGAAATCTGTTCATTTATGTAACTGGAGATAAAATGAATCTTTTAGCATTGAA
>NW_007004736.1:0-476 GCF_000164805.1 Carlito syrichta
CACACACACACACACACACACACACACACACAGCTGAATGTTACTCAACAATTACAAAATGAACTAACAAAACTCATAAAATTTATGAATCTCAAAAACAATAATGTTGAGAGAAACTATGCCCCAAAACTTATGCAGAGTCAAATTAGTCATCATTAAATGTAAGCATGTAAACAATTAAAGAGGTATTTTACAAAATAAAAAAAGTGAATGAACTAAAAAGATATTTGCACAACACACACACACAAGTCAACGATTCTGTCTATATTGATTATACGCAAAAGTGTGGAGCAGTGGATACACTTTTATACTTCTGGTAGATGTATACACGATTCTCCCTTAGGAAGTAATAACTTGTAAGGTGGACACATTATAAAACATGGCACGTTCATTTTTCTCTCTCTTCCTCTCTCCCTTTCCCTTTCCCTCCGTGTGTGTGTGTGTGTGTGTGTGTGTGTGTGTGTGTGTGTGTGTGT
>NW_007004737.1:0-304 GCF_000164805.1 Carlito syrichta
AGATGGGTAGTGAGTTGGTTTGCTAGTTATTTCAGCTAGTTAAGTCAGCTGGCTAGGTAGGAAGCTAGCTAGTTAGGTCAGCTAGATATGTCAACTAACTAGCTAGTTAAGTCAGCTAGTTAAGTCAACTAGCTATATGATAGCTAGTTAGGTAGCTAGCTAGTTAAATCCGCTAGATAAGACACTTGGTTAGCAAGGTAGCTAGCTAGATAAGCCAGCTAGTTAAGTCAGCTGGCTTGATAGATAAGTCACTTTGTTGTCAGCAGGGCAGCCCACTGACTAGCAAGTTAGCCAGCTAGTTAGG
>NW_007004738.1:0-304 GCF_000164805.1 Carlito syrichta
ATGTCCTTTCTCCTTACACATACACACACACACACACACACACACACACACACACTCCTAATTCCATATGTGAAGTTGGATGTTGTGCAAGGAACAAACCAGGGCCCCACCATGAGTATGGTCCCATTGCACGCATACTATCTCATGCCACTAGGTTCCTCTTTTTCACCTGAGAAGCAAAAGGCCCACTGAGGGCTTAGTTTCCGGTTGGCTGTCCACCTACAGGCTAAACTAGCTGTCCACCATCACCTGCCTGGGAGGGAGAAAAAAGAATGCTGGGAGGGGTGCAAACAGAACTGGGAGA
>NW_007004739.1:0-302 GCF_000164805.1 Carlito syrichta
AGAAAGAAAGAAAGAAAGAAAGAAAGAAAGAAAGAAAGAAAGAAAGAAAAAGATAGAAAGTAATCCATTCTAGTGCAAACCTTCTGCCCTCAGTACTTCCCCCCTGCACCCACACATGTGAGGGTCTCCCAAGCTTGGCACTTTCCAGCCTCAACACCCCCAATGGCTGTCCCCGCTTTGGTGTGGGAGTTCCTGAGTCTCCCTGGCCGGGTTCCTGCTGGCTGTCCGCTCCGAGGCAAAAGATGTACCCCAGGCAGGCTGACCCTCAGACTCAGCTCGGGGACCTTCTGCTAAGAAAGGCC
>NW_007004740.1:0-300 GCF_000164805.1 Carlito syrichta
TCTTCATTTTTTGTTTTTTTCAGTTTGCCGATGGTTGACATTTTGCCACATTCTCTGCTTCGTGTGTGTGTGTGTGTGTGTGTGTGTGTGTGTGTCAGAATCTCTGTCACCCAGGCTAGAGTGCAGTGGCACACTCGTGGTTACCACAGTCTCGACATGCTGGACTTAGGTGATCCTTCCGCCTCAGCTTTCCACACTGGGCTGATTTTTTTTTATTGTAGAGACAAGATCTCACCAAGTTTCCCAGGCAGGTCTCGAACCCCTGGGCTCAGGCAATCCTTCCAAAGTGCTGGGATTACA
>NW_007004741.1:0-301 GCF_000164805.1 Carlito syrichta
AGCAAGTGCCATCTGCGGAAATAATAGGATCAGAGTGAAGAACCATGAGGGGACCTCCAAGGAGGGGTGGTCAGGGTTGTAGGAAGGTGGGTCAGAACCATTCAAAGGCCATTCAAAGATGAGGAGGAGTGTTCTGCAGAGACTTGAAGAGGGGACCAGGCAGGAGAAAGGGGAGTGAATGGACTCCTTCTATGAGAAGAGCAGGGAAGAGGCTGTACATATGTGAGAGCCAGTGCCACAAACCTACAGGGACTCCTGAGAGGAGTGCAGGTTGGGACAAGGCCATCAAAGCTGGTGGGCC
>NW_007004742.1:0-412 GCF_000164805.1 Carlito syrichta
GCCTGGCTTGGTGGCTCAGCCTGTAATCCTGCGCCTTTGGGAGGCTGAGGTGAGTGAATTCCCTGAGCCCACGGGTTCGAGATCTGCCTGGGCAGCGAGACCTCATCTCTACAATAAATAAAAAATTCAGCCGGGTGTGGTAGCGCATGCCTGTAATTCTGGCTACTTGGACGGCTGATGCATTAGGCTCACCGGAGCCTAGCAGGTTAAGGCTGCAGTGGCCGGGAGTAGCCACTACACTCCAGTCTGGGCAACAGAGTGAGACTCTAATTCAAAAAAAATAGCTAACAAGTGAGCTAGGGGTCTTAACTAGGTGACTTAGCTAGCTAGATAGTTAGCTAGCTGACTTAGCAGCTGACTTAACTAGTTGGATAACGAGATAGCTAGCTGACTTAATGAGTTTGTTAATGAG
>NW_007004743.1:0-725 GCF_000164805.1 Carlito syrichta
ATTATTATTATTATTTGTAGGGACAGGGTCTCACTATGTTGCACAGGCTGGGCTTGAACTCCTGGCCTCAATTGATCCTCCTGCTTCAGCCTCCCAAAGCGCTGGGATTACAGGCATGAGTCACCACACCCAGCTCCATCCGGCATTATTTTTTAAAAGCAGATTATAAAGCATTATATATGATGTCATTTTTAAATGAGGAAAAATTGAATTTTAAATAAAAAGGGAATATGATTTCTGATATAGTGGAGTGGACAAAGGGAATATGATTTCTGACATAGTGGACAAAGGGAATATGATTTCTGACATAGAGGCTGCTGTGGCCGGGAGCGGCCACTGCACTCCAGTCTGGGTGACAGAGTGAGACTCCATCTCAAAAAATAAAAAATAAAATAAAACCACACCAAGATGCCACCTAACTCCAGTGAGGATGACGGTCATCAATAACACAAAAAACAACAGATGCTGGAGAGGATGCAGAGAAAAGAGAGCACTTCTACACCGTTGATGGGAGTGTAAACTAGTACAACCTCTGTGGAAAACAGTGTGGTGATTCCTAAAAGATCTGAAAGTTGACCTTCCATATGACCCTGCGATCCCCCTAGTGGGAATATACCTAGAGGAACTCAAATCACTCTGTGAAAAAGATGCCTGCACACGCATGTTTATTGCAGCATTATTCACAATAGCAAAAACATGGAACCAACTGTGCTGCCCATCGGAAT
>NW_007004744.1:0-315 GCF_000164805.1 Carlito syrichta
TCACTGGCTGGCTTGTTAAGTCAGATCACTAGTCGGCTAGATTGCTGGGTGAGTAGTTAAGGTAGCTCACACATCGGCTTACTTGACCGCTGACTAGTTAAGTCGGCTGGCCTGTCGGCCGATGAGCTGGCCAACTACTTATTTCAGCTAACCAATCAACCGACTAGTAGGCCAAATTGTCAGCTAACAATTTATCTTTGCTAACTAGGCGGCCGAATAGTTAGAGCAGCCAACTAGTTGGCAAAATAGTCAACCGACTAGTTAGGTCAGGAGACCAGCCTGCCAACTAATTAACCGTGATAACTAGTGGGCCAA
>NW_007004745.1:0-3877 GCF_000164805.1 Carlito syrichta
TGACTAACCCTCCATTGTGATAGGTGTCCTCATGACTGGTCTGCCTCTGTGATTGGCATGCCATTGATTTGCTCTCCTATTATGGGTTTCTCAGTGACTGCCCTTCCTTGTGATTTGTGCCTCAGTGGCAGTCACTCTTTTCTGATTGGTGACCCAGTGACTGGCCCAATTCTGTGATGACTCTCCTAGTGACTGCCTCTACTATATGATGGGCGCCTCAATGATGGGCTCTTTTCAATAACGGGTTCTTCAGTGGGCTTCCTCTGTAATTGAGTCCCAGTGACTGGCTTTCTTCTGCAATGGGTTTTTCAGGGACTGTCACTCCTCTGTACTTTGTGTCTCATGAATGGGCCCACCTCTGTGATTGGTGCTCCAGTGACTGGCCTTATTTCTGATGGGTACACCAAGTACTGGCATCCTCTGTGATAGTGCTCCAGTGACTGGCATTCCATTCTTATGGACGTCTCAGTGACTGTCCTGCTGTGTGCTGGGTGTTCCAGTGAATTACTCTCCTCTATGATGGTTGTTCCAGTGATTGGTCCCACTTCATGATAGGTGACCAAGTGATGGTTGCCTCAGTGACTAGTCCTCCTCTGTAATGAATGTCCTTGAGACAAGTCCTCCTTTTTGACGGGGGCCTCATTGTCTACCCATCCTTTCTGATGGGCAACCCAATGACCAGAATCTGATAGGCACTCCAGATATAGATGATTGGTACAATTCTTCTGTGATGACTGTCCCAGTTACTGTACTGTGTGCCTCAGTGATTGGCTATCCCCTGTGATGGGGGATGAAGTGACTATTTCTCCTCTGCGATGTGTATCCCAGTGACAATCCCATCCTAATGGGTACCACAGTGACTACACCTCCTCAGTGATGGGTACCTCATAACTGGCCTTCATTTGCCTTCTTCTTTGATAGGTGAATCAGTGATTTTACTTCCTCTCTGATGGACTTCTCAGTGAATAGCACTCCTCTTTAACGAGTACCACAGTGACTGGTCCTCCTCTGTGAACGGTGCCACAGTTATGTCCTCTGTGATGTGTGCCTCAGTAGCTGGCCTTTATTTGTGATGGGAGCCACAGTGACAGTCTTTCCTCTGTGATGCATGCCCCAGTGCCCTGGCTCTCCTCTGTGATGGTTGTCCCAGTGACTGGCACACTTTTGTGATGGCTGTCACAGTGACTGACCTTTCTCTTTGGTGGGTGCCCAGTGACAACACACCTCTGTGATAGGATTCACAGTGACCAGCCAAATCGGTGATGTTTGTATCAGCAACTATTCCTTTTCTATATGTGTGTCACAATTAATAGCACACCTTTGTGACTGGAGTCTACATGACTTGACTTTCTGTGTGATGAATGTCCCATTGACTAACGCTCCTCTATGATAGGTGTCACAAAGTCTTGTCCTTCTTTATGATTGGTACCCCAGTGGCTAGCTCTTCTCTGTAATGTGTGCCAGTGACAAGTACTCTTCTGTGATGGGTGTCCCAGTGACTCGCCCCCCCCTGTGGTGCGTGTATTTTTGTCTGACCCTTCTCAGTGACGTGTGCTAAGTGACTGCTACTCCTTGGTGAAAAATGCCCCATTAGATAATTCTTCTTTGTGATGAGTCCCCCATTGACTAGCTTTCTTCAGTTATTTCTACCCCAGTACTAGGACTCTTACATAATGGGTTTCCAACTGAATTGCCTTCCTCCCTTATGGGAGCCCTAATGACTGGGCCTAATGAGTGATTAGTGCCCAGTGACTGGCTCTCCTCCATAATTGGAGCCATAGTGACTTGACCCATCTGTAATGGGTATTCTGTTAAGTAGGTCTTTTCCACAATTAGTCCCCTGTGAAAATATATACTTTTTAATGGGTTTCCAATGGAATAGACCTGCTCAGTGGTGGGTGCTCAAGTGACTGGGCCTTCTCTGTGATGGTCTTTCCAGTGACTGGTCCTACTCAACAATGGGTCTCAAGTGACTGGCCCTTCTCTCCTATGGTTACCGTGGTGACTGTCCCTTCTCTGTGGTAAATGTGCCAGTGACTCTCTCTCCTCAGTCATGGGAGCCCTAGTGAAAGAGCGTCTGTTATGAATGCCTCAGTGACTGACCTTCTACTGTGATGGGTGCCTCAGTGACAGGATTTCCTCTGAAATAGGTTTCCCAGTGACGGTTTCTCATTGACTATGGTTGTCCTAGTGACTGTCTCTCCTCTCTCTTGTGTGCTCCAGTGACTGGCCCTCCTCTATAATATGTGCCCCACACAGGACTAGCACTCCTGTGTGATAGGTGCCACAGTGACTGGCACTCTTGTGAGAACTGTGTCTCAGTGTCTGGCCTTCTTCTCTCATCAGTTCCCAAGTTACAGGCCCTCACCTGCTGGGAACCAGCCTTAGAGGCCTTCACGTTTACAGGATCTGGAAGACTGAAGACCCCAAGTTGCAGGGCAACTCTGGGCAGCTGTTGTTCCTGCTTCTTCGACCTTCACTCTCCATATCGCCACTGGAAACCTGGAAGTTGGAAGATGTAAAGAGTTTTATATGGGAGAAATAATTCTTACCAAATAGTAATACTTAGTGAAGGAAGGATTTGTTTTGTTAGAAGTATACTCTTCCATTAAGAGCACACTTGGCCCTATTTCCCCTTGTTAAACAGGCCTGTAATTCTGGTTAGGGATTGAGATTAAGATAAATTGAGCCCGGCGGGGGGGGGGGAACTTTTGTTTTACAAACGTTGAAGCCCATTCTCCCTGACAAGGAATAATTGACATACATTGTAAATACGAGGTGTGACATTATGGAAAGTGAGTCAGGCCAACTTGTGATTAAGAAACCTTGGGAATGTTACTTTACCCCGGATAATTGCAATTTGTTGTGTGAAAGCTTGCAAATCAATGTGACAGTTGTAGCAATTGAAACTGATTGGCTTAAAAACAAAAAAACATGTTTACACCTCAAGCCAAAATATAGGGTATTAAAAAAGTTGAAAAAGACAATAAATCAGCAAGTGTCCTGATTGCAGCAGAGTTAGGTGTCCCAAGTTTTTCTCTCTTCCCCGACTCTGTCTCTCCTTCAGGAAACCCTGGTCTGCTGGAGCTGGTCTCCGGCACTCACCCATAATGGATGTCCTAGTGAATAATCCTCCTCTGTGATGGGTGCTCCAGTGATTGGCTCTCTTTTGTGATAGGTTTCACAGTGCAAAACGTTCTGAGATTTTTACCCCAGTGACTGGTTATCATCTATAATGGATTCCCTAGTGATTAGACCTCCTTAATGATTGGTGAAACAGGTACTGGGCTTCATGAATACTGGTATCCCAGTGACTAGTCGTCCTCTGTGAGTGTTATTCCAGTGACTGTTCTCCCTCCATAATAGATGCTCCATTTACTGACCTTCCTCTGTGATTGGTGCCACAGACACAAGCCCTCCTCTATTATGGTTGCCCCAGTGACGGGCATCCTCTTTAGTTGGTGCCCAGTTTCTGACCCTCTTTCATAATCATTAATGCATTGACAGATCCTTTTCTGTGATGGTGTAACATTTATTGGGTGTCATGCTTAATAGATGTTTCAGTGACTGTTCCTTTGTTATGGGTGTGCTAATGACTAGTTCTCTTTTTTAATGTGTGCCCCTGGGACTGTGCCTCTTCTGTCATTGGTGCCCCCTGTGACTTGTCTTCATATAAAATGGGAAACTGTTACTAGCCCTTCTCTGTGTTGGGTGTCACAGAGGGTTGATTTTTTCTATAATGGGTGCCCCTGTGACTGACTTTCTTTTGTGATATGTATCCCAATGACTGATTCTTCTCCATAATTGGTGCACCAGTGTCTGAGCCTTTCCTGTGTTCCCCAGTAACTTGCTATCATATATGATTGGTGCCCTCCTG
>NW_007004746.1:0-6151 GCF_000164805.1 Carlito syrichta
TTTACTCCCTGAAATAAAATGTGGTTAGCAGAGGGAACAGAATGGAGCAGACAGTGGGGGAAGAGGGGAGTGGAGAGAGAGAGGAGGTAAGGGGGGAAACAGATGAGTGCATCAACAAATGGAGAGAGAAACCTAAACTGAAACAGATAAAAACAATAGACCACGGCTACAGACTAACCAACTCCCATACAAAAAAATAAAACATAAAATGATACTAGCATACAAGCTAACTAACCACCTTATTGGTGTGCTATTCCTCTATACAAAGATATGGTTTACAGAAAGGAGAAAAGAGAAAAAAAGGAAGAGAAAAAAAGGATCAAAATAATAGGAATAGAATCAAGTCATTAAACTAACAGAACCAATCAAGCACACTCTGACACTTTTCGTTTAAGTCCAATGTCCTTTCAGCTCTGATCTCTAGCTTTCTTTTCAAGCTGGTAAATTAGTTCGCAGTTAGGGTCAGTTGCCCCTGCCTTGCTGTGAAGGACGGTTCAGATCACCCTCAGTTCACTACTCAAATCTGGGCCCATGTCTCTTTTTCAAACTTGTTTCTCCCGTTTCGGTGTTGTTACCTTGAATTGCCAGCAGGTGGTGCTATCTCAGCTGCTCGCCCCAGAGGGGGTGGCGCCAGGACAGGAGCCCTGATGGAAACTTGCCTCAGGGCACACCGGAGGAGACCCACAGCGGCAGAACATCAAGGTAGCAGCAGAGGTGGCAGCATTCCCAGCAGATCTTGTCTGCAGGGGCTTCAAGGACTGAAGTCGTGGATCGCCTCAGGCATGGGTGGCGCGATGCACTATGGCTGCCATGGAGGCTGCAGCAGCACCAGCGTCTGCTGTGTCTGCAGTTGCAGTGGCTGTCCAGACCACTGCAATGCCCCAGTGGTGGCAATGGCCGAGCTCCGTGTGAAGAGCAGGCTGCCAACGTTGGGGTCCGCTGCCCCCAGGGAGAGAGCCAGAGACCCTCTGCATTCTCCTTTGCAGAGGGTTTCATAGACCAGGCTGCCCTGTTGCCATCTTGCCAGAAGTCGCATATTTTAATGTTTCTGAAATTGAAAGCCATCTTAGCCGGCCTCAGTGGCTCAGCCTGTCATCCTGCGCCTTTGGGAGGCTGGGGTGAGTGGATTGCCTGAGCCCGCGGGTTCAAGACCCGCCTGGGCAGCGAGACCTCATCTCTACAATAAACCAAAAAATCAGCTGGGCATGGTAGTGCATGCCTGTAATTCCGGCTACTTGGAAGGCTGAGGCGGAAGGATCGCGGGAGCCCAGCAGGTCGAGGCTGCAGTGGCCCAGAGCGGCCACTGCACTCCAGTCTGGGCGACAGAGTGAGACTCCAACTCAAAAAAAAAAAAAAGAAAGCCATCTTAAAACTGATGTGTACATATAAGGAAACAATTTTCTTTAAGAAGCTGTTATATTAATTCAATGACACATCTTATAATTGTAAGAAGCATTTTCAAATCCAAGAAACGTGTGAACTGCATATCCCTTTCAATATTAGGTTAAAAACTGTATACCATATGTTTGTATGAGTGAATCTTCACTCAAACATTTCCACACTGTGAAACATTTAGGTTCAAGGCATTTTTGGACTTTTCCATACCTGACTTCATGAGGCAAGTGGCAGTCAAAATTCCATTTAATGCACAAAATTAGTGAAAGCACTGAATAAAATAACCTTCAGGCTATGTGTATAGATATACATGTGACATAAGTGAACTTCATGTTAAGATTTAGGTCCCTTTCCCAAGATATCTCATTATGTGTATGTAAGTATTACAAAATCTGAAAAAAATCCCAAATATGACATAATTCTGGACTCAAGCATTTCCGATAAGGGTTACTTCCTATATTAGTAATGATGGCACAAACACCTCTTTCCCACTTTTATATCTATGTTGTTAAATGACAAGGTCCCTGAAGCCAAAGCTTGTATGTCTCCACTTCATATGTGAACAAGGACCTCACAGACTACAAGTCTGTCAACCTGATGTCATGGGCTAAAATAACAGAAGAACTGGGACTTACAGTTCTTCTTTAACCTCACAGAAGGTTGTTCCACAGTAAGTTCATCATCGGAATCACTGTAGAACTTTGAGTAAAGATATGGTTTGTGGACATAAGCATGCCGTACACTTTTTGTTTTCCCTTCACTAGAGTCACTAGTTTGAGTTTTTGTTTTATTCTGTTTGTTCTTCTCTTCATCTGCAAGAAAGTTAATAGAAAGATGAGCACTTCTGTGAATTAGTAATAAAAATCAATGCTATGCTGTACAAACAGCAAAAGCAATATCAACATAATTTAAGTATATTCTTAAGTCCAACAGGGGAAATACCAGTATGCAAAAATTTCAGAAATTGACATCTTTAAAAACTATAATTCCTATCTTATCTCTTTACCATCAGCTTCTCACACATAAAGGAACAAGGCAAAGAAAAATTAGACTTTATAGTTATTCATGCTGTTAAAAAGAAAAACTTCAGACATCAAATTTAGGAGAACCTACTTGAGCAAAGAGTGATTCATAAAACAGGCATCACTCAGAACCAGAGGGAGTTCAGAGAGTTGCACTTCAGTAGTGTGAGAGGGGGCTTTTGTAGGCTGAACACAAGAGTTAAGTCAATAAATTATTTGATTGGCTACAGCTATGTGTTTGGGCATGATCTGGTAGAAAAGTCTCCAGTTAGAGGCACTTGGTGGTTTCTGATTGGCAAGCATAAGTTCCATTTTACTGTCTATACTGGGCTTAAATCTGCTTATGGAGAAGTCCAAGGCACTGGAGCCACCTCAGCCTAATAGCCTCCGACCCTGCCTCCAGTGTCCTCCTGACTTTACTTCTTGTCCATGGACTTGATTGGAATGACTGACCACTATTAAGTTACACAAGTTCACTGGAAGTTGTACTTTAAACTTGAGATTTTAGTGACCACCTCTGAGTTTCTCATTGAGGAAAGAGGTAAGAAGCACTAACTGGTCCTACACCAAGTATACAGTAAAATCCCTCTACATCAGGAAGGTAATTCAATTCCCATTAGCAAAGCAAGAAGAAAAAGAACACAAGGTTTTCCTTTCCCACCACTTAGTATTCTTAAATTCATCTTCTTACTTTTCAAATCCCCTATAGGCAAAATCAAGTTTTGTCAGAAAAAACCTTCCACCCTTTGCTCTCAGGGACATCCTGCAGATTATGCACTGCAACTCAGCTGCAGCTTCTTTCATGAAACAGTGAAAAACAAGTCACTTCATAGTAAATAGTACAGCATTGGAATCAATTATTTTATTGCAATGATTTTTGGCTTAAAATGGAATTTTAGACATTGAGGAACTTTTCTATGACAAAAGTTTCAAAATTTTATCTAATATTTTTCTAACGTGTGGCAATGTGTGAAACAGTCACTAACATGCCTTGCAGGTTCATCAATACATGTTATGATGCAATAGTAATTTCTTTCACATCTTTCATCTAGTGTGTTTCTATTCAAGCATACAATGCAGTCTTGTTTTCTTCCTCCCAGATTAATAATCTGTAATTTATTGTCCAGTCTGTACTAGAAGATATGGAAGGACACACTTGTGATTCCTGAAAACCACCTTTCAACTGATCAATTAGATCCCAGAGTATAGTCCATATCTTTATTTGCGTTTTAGTACAATTTGAATGGAAAACTTCAAGGAAGCAAACATTTTGTGGGGAAAAAAGCCTCCTCACACTGATAAATGACTTTGGTAAGGTTTCAGGGTACAAAATCAACATGCAAGGAATAGTTGCATTTCTATACACCAGCAACAAGCAGTCAGAGAACCAAATAAAGAGCACAATCCTATTCATAATAGCCACAAATAATAATAAGAAGAAAATGAAATACCTTGGCAACCACCTAACCAGAGAAGTGAAAAGAACTTTACAAAGAAAACTACAAAACTCTGCTCAAAAAAAAATCAAGGATGACACAAACAAATGAAAAAATATCCTATGCTCAGGGACTGAAAGAATCACTGTTGTCAAGGTGTCCATCCTACCCAAGGCAATCTGTAGATTCAATGCAATACCCATCAACTTACCAACATCATTTTTCTCAGATCTTAGAAATGACAATAACAGAAATTCATATGGAAACAAAAAAGAACATGAATAGCCAAAACAATCCTCAGAAGAACTCAGAACAAAGTGGGAAGTATCACACTTCCAAACTTTAAACTTTATTACAAGAGTACAGTAACTAAAACAGCCTGGCATTGGTAAAAGATAGGCACATAGACCAATGGAACAGGACAGAGATCTGGAAGCCAAAACATGATCTTTCAACCAAATTGTCTTCGACAAAGCCACCAATAACAATCACTGGGGAAAAGAGACCATACTTAGCAAATGGTGCTGGGAATGCTGGCTGACCACATGCAGAAGAATGAAACCTATCACCATATATAAAAATCAACTCTAATGGATCAAAGAACTAAATGTAAAACCTCAAACCTAGAAGTCTAGAGGAAAACACTCTTATGCACATCAGAAGTGGCACCTCATCAAACTGAAACACTTTTGCACAGCAAAAGAAACCATTAAGAGAGTAAATAGAAAACCCACAGAATGGGAGAAAATATTTGAAAAATATGCATCTGACAAAGGCCTAATGTCCAGAATCTACAAGAAATTCAAAGTGAAAAGAAAAAAAAAAAGCAACCGCATTAAAAAGTGGGCAAAGGATATGAATAGACACTTCTTAAAAGACATACAAGCAGCCAACAGACACATGAAAAAATGCTCAGCCTCACTAGTCATCCTAGAAATGCAAATCAAACTACAATGAGATACCACCTAACTCCAGTAAGGGTGGCTATCATTAATAACAACAAATTAATAATAACATCAAAAAAACAACAGATGCTGGTACACATATGGTGAAAAGGGAACGCTTCCACACTGTTGGTAGGAGTGTAAGCTACTTCAACTTCTATGGAAAACAATATGCTGATTCAAAAAAGAACTAAAAACAGACTTTCCATATGATCCAGCAATCCCTCTCCTGGGAATATACCTGAAGAAACAAAAATCATTCTACAGAAAAGACACCTGCACATGCATGTTTACTGCCACAATATTCACAATAGCAAAAACATGGTACCAACCCTACTGTCCATCGAAAATGGACAGATTAAATAAAATGTGGTACATATGTATAATACAGCCATAAAGAACACAGTCATGGACTTCACAGTAAATTGGCTGGAGTTGACAACCATCATACTAAGCAATCTACCACAGCAACAAAGAACTGAATACTGCATACTCTCATAATTGGGCCCTGAACAACAGACACCTGAGCACAAGGGAGGGAATGCCAAGTCACTGGGCACTGCCAGGGGAGGGAGGGAGAAAGGGCGGGGGACATGGGACCACACAAAGGGTACCTGGTCCACTACCACAGGGAGTGAGGAACAGTTAGAAACCCAAATTTCTCCTGCATGCAGCTACTTATGTAGTTAATCCTCACTTGTACCTCACATCCCTATGACAAAATAAAATATACATTTAAAAAATGTTGCACTGATGTAAGTATGTCCTGTATAATCGCCAGCAATCTCTTTATGTCTCTTGAGAGGGGACATCCGAGTGGTTTGGAATATCGACAATGTCCCCTCAGAGGTGACATCCATGTGCAAAGTGGTAAAAAACCCAGAAAGGTAGCAAGAGTTCATGGGGTGTTCAGAGCATGAGGTTCATTCTTCCTACACAGGCAATACAGAACTGACCTCACAACTAGGAAGTGCTGCTGTTGCTTCTCTTGGGAGCAGGCAATGTAGTCCTTCATGAAAATGAAGAAAAGAATAAAAGATGGCAGGGACTGAGAAGCATATCCATGGTGTGAAAAGCTTCTACTTTTTTTCCTCTATGATTTTTCTCTCTAGGTCTCCTATCCAAAAGCCAGCAGCAAATATACAAGATGCTATAAACAGGCAACTGCACATAAAATTCAATATTTTTAATTTAAAAAAGCCATAAATAGAATTTAATCATACTGCTCTTAATTAAGGAGCAGCATAAGATATAAGATACGGGGTAGACGCACAGACTACATTTGGAGGCCCGCACTGATTCTCACTAGCTATGTGACTTTGTCTCTTTGCCTATGTCTACTTCCCAGGGTTGT
>NW_007004747.1:0-305 GCF_000164805.1 Carlito syrichta
GGAATGAATTTGAATGTAAACGAATGGAAAGGAGAGGAATGGAATAGAATGGAATGGAACAGAGAGGAATGGAATGCTATGGAGTGGAAGGGAATGGAGTGGAAGGGAATGCGAGGAGTGGAAGGGAATGGAATGGAATGGAAAGGAATTGAGTGTAATGGAGAGAACTGTAATGGAATGGAATAGAATGGAGAGGAATAAATTGAATGGAATGGACTTGGATGTAATGGAATAGAGAGGAATGGAATGGAATGGATTGGAGAGGAATGGAATGGAAAAGAAAGAATGGAGTGGAATGGAATGGA
>NW_007004748.1:0-317 GCF_000164805.1 Carlito syrichta
GTTGGACAACTTGTCGGCCAACTAGTTAGGTGATCACACCTTCAGGCAACTAGTTAACCTCGCTAAATAGTGAGCCAACTCGTCAGTCAAATAGTTAACCCAGCTAACTAGGCGACCAACTAGTAGGCCGACTTCTTATGCCAGTTCACAATTCGGCCGAGTAGTCAGGCAATGTTTTAAACTAGCTACATAGTCGGCCGACTCATCAGCCGAGTTGTCACCTAGCTAACTCGTTAACCAACTATTTAAATCAACTAGTTAACTCGTTCACCAAAAAGTTAAAAGAGTTAGCTAACTCATTAACCAACTCGTTAAGC
>NW_007004749.1:0-384 GCF_000164805.1 Carlito syrichta
ATAACAGAATTAAAGAAGACGGTGATGTGGAGGGAAGGAAAAAGTAGGGAGGGAGAAAAAACTGCACAAATGAAGAAAAACCAAAAGAAGAATGTAGATCTCACACAGAACCCTGGGAGATCAGATACTGAGAAAACAGATTCTGGAACACAGGCAATGAAGAGCCCCCAGAATGACTGGTCACGTGCAACAAACCCAGACGTCAAGACATTAATGGAGAGAATTTAAAAAATTGAGGAGAGACAAGAGGAAAATAGGAAGGAACTGATGTCAGAAATGACAGCGATAAAGAATACTGTGATGGAAATGAATAACAGACTAATAAGCATGGAAAGCAGAATCAGCCAAGCAGAAGAAAGAATCTCAGAGCTCAAAGACCAAAAC
>NW_007004750.1:0-322 GCF_000164805.1 Carlito syrichta
GGAATGGAGTGGAATAGAATAGAAAGGAATGGCATGGGATGCAATAGAATGGAGATGAATTGTAAGGAATGGAATGGAATGTTGCAAAATGTAATGTATTGAAATGGAATGGAATGGAATGGAATGGAAAGGAATGGTGAGGAATGGAATGGAATGGAGAGAAATGGAATGGAATGGAAAGAATGGAATGGAATAAACAGGAATGGAATGGAATGGCATGGAATGGAGATGAATGGAGTGAAATGGAATGTAAAGGAATGGAATGCAATGGAGAAGAATGGAATGGAATGGAATGATTGGAGATGAAGTGTAAGGAATGGAA
>NW_007004751.1:0-361 GCF_000164805.1 Carlito syrichta
GCCCACTCGAATGGGAGATGCGGGGACACCCGAAGCGTTGGGAAGTCCGGGGGCCAAAGGGGGGGAGGGTGGGGGATGCAGGGTGGGGAGGCTTGGTGTGTTGGGTTGCTGCTGGGGCTGTCCCCAGCTTGGTTGTAATTGTAGGATGAGTAGAAGAAGCTAAAGGTGGAGGCGTTGAAGGGCAGGAGATGCTGAACACTGGGGGTAGAACCCGGGACCTGCGACTTTCAGGAGGAGTGAGCCCCCTGGCCAGAATGAGGGTAGCTTGGAGAGGGCACTGGAGGCAGCGAGGTGAGCTTGGGAAGACCAATCAGGAGGTGAGAGCTTAAGTCAGGCCAGGGCTCCCTAAGAAGGCTCCATA
>NW_007004752.1:0-302 GCF_000164805.1 Carlito syrichta
GAATGTAATGGAAAGGAACGGAATGGAGAGGAATGGAAGGGAATGGAATCAGTGTAATGGAGAGGCATTGAATGGAAAGGAGAGGAAAGGAATGGAATAGAGAGTAATGCAATGGAATGAAATGATATGGAGAGGTTTGTTATGGAATGGACGGGTATTGAATGTACTGGAATTGATAGGAATGGAATGCATAGGAATGGATTGAAATGGAGTGGAATGGAATGGAGAGGAATGGGATGATATAGAATGGGATGGAATAAAATTGAACAAAGAGAAGTGGATTGGAATGAAATGGAATGGAG
>NW_007004753.1:0-900 GCF_000164805.1 Carlito syrichta
GTCTTAACTAGCTGAATTAACCAGCTAGCCAGCTGACTAGCCAACTGACTTAACTAGCTCACTACCTAGCTAGCCAGCTGGCTAGCAAGCTGACTTAAGTAACTGACTTAACTAGCTGCTACCTAGCTAGCCAGCTGACTTAAATAGTTATCTAACTAGCTAGCTTCCTAGTTAGTCAGCTGACTTAAATAGTTAGCTAACTAGATAGCTATCTATCTAACAAGTTGACTTAAATAGTAAGCTGCCTTGCTAGCTAGCTGACTAAATCAGCTAGATAACTAGTTAACTTAGTTATCTTTCATGCTAGCTTGGTGACAATCATCTGACATCTCGTTAGCTAATGAGCTGGCTAGCTGACACATCCAGTTGACTTAACTCGTTAGCTATCTAGCTAGCTAACTGATCATCCAGCTGACTTAACTCGTTAGCTAACTAACTAGCTAGCCTACTCAACTAGCTGACTCAACCTGTTTGCTAACTAGCTAGGTAGGTGACTCAACCAGCTGACTTAACCCATTAGTTAACTAGCTAACTACCTGACTCAACCTGCTGACTTAACCTATTAGCTAACTAGCTAGCTAGCTATCTTAACCAGCTGACTAAATTAGAAGCTGACTTAACTAGCTGACTTAGCTAGCTTACTTAACTACTTAGCTAACTGACTTAACTGGCTGACTTAACTAGTTATCTAGCTGACTTAACTACCTGAATTAAATAGTTAGCTATTTAACTAGGTGAATAACGAACTGACTTAATTAATTAGCTAACTATTTAGGTATCAGACTAAAGTAGCTGACAAATATTTAGCTAACTAGTGAGCTAGGTGACTTCACTAGCCTGTGTAGCTAGCTAGCCAGTTAGCTAGCTCACATAGCTAGCTGACTTAGCTAGTTGGCTACC
>NW_007004754.1:0-748 GCF_000164805.1 Carlito syrichta
ATTCACAGAGGAGTGTCAATAAGTGAGTCACCAAAAACAGAAGAGAGACAGTCATTGCGTCATCCATCACAGAGACTGGGGTCCAGATCACAAATGAGGCCCAGGAACTAGGGCAACCTTCAAAGAGCAGAGTAAGCCACTGAGGCAACCGTCACTTAGAAGGGCTAGTCACAGCCGGGCTCGGTGGCTCAGCCTGTAATCCCGCACCTTTGGGAGGCTGAGGTGAGTGGATTGCCTGAGCCCGCGGGTTCGAGACTCGCCTGGGCAGCGAGACCTAATCTCTACAATAAATCAAAAAATCAGCTGGGCGTGGTAGCACATGCCTGTAATTCCGGCTACTCGGAAGGCTGAGGCGGAAGTATCGCCGGAGCCCAGCAGGTCGAGGCTGCGGTGGCCGGGAGTGAGACTCCAACTCAACAGAGTGAGCAACAGAGTGAGACTCCAACTCAAAACAAAACAAAACAAAAAAAAAAAGAAGGGCTAGTCACTAGGGCAACTATGACAGAAGAGGGCCAGTCACTGGGACACCAATAACAAAGGGGGGTCCATCACTGGCACATCACAGTGGAGGGCAATCACTTTGGCACACATAACTGCACTCGGACAGTCAACTGGGACACTCATTACAGAGGCAGGACTGTCGTGTGTATATCCCACACAGGAGAGACAGTCACTGGGACACCAACATATAGGAGGGCTAGCCACTGTGGCAATGATTACAGAGAAGGACCACGTAGGCACCCATCAC
>NW_007004755.1:0-507 GCF_000164805.1 Carlito syrichta
CTGACTACTTGGATGACATGTTAGCTGGCTTAACAAGGTGGCCTACTAGTTGGACGACTAGTTAGCTGGCTCAACCTATTGACTGATGAGCTGACCCACTAGTTATCTCGGTTAACTAGTTGTTTGCTGGTTTGCTGACATAAGTAGTTAGCTGGCCTAATTAGTCATCTGACTTGTTAGCTGAGCTAACTTGTCAGCTGACAAGTTGGCCGAATACTCGACCTATTTGTTGGCTGACTTAATTAGTTGGCCGACTAGTAAGCTGACCAGTTACCTGACTTAACAAGTCAGCCAGAGAGTGAGCCGACAGGTGAGCTGACTTAATGAGTCAGCTGGTCAGTAATCCCACTGATCATCTGACTTAACTTGTCGGCCGGTGATTGATCCGGCTTGTCAGCTGAATAACTAGGTGGCATAGAAGTAAGCTGACTGCTGAGCTTATTTAACTAGTTGCCTGGTGAGTGAGCTGAATGGTCAGCCAAATTTAGTCAGCTGGTGTGTGAGCCG
>NW_007004756.1:0-319 GCF_000164805.1 Carlito syrichta
GGCTGGCTGGCTAGCCAGCTTGCCAGCTCGCTAGCAAGCTAGCCAGCTGCCTAGCCAGCTAGCCAGCCAGGTAGATAGCTAGTTAAGCCATCTAGCTAGTCATCTAGCCAACCAGGTAGCTAGCTAATTAAATCTGCTGGCTATCCTGCTAGCCAGCCACCTATCTCGTCAGCTAGTTAATTCAGCTAGCTAGCCAGCTATCTAGTTAAGTTAGCTAGCTAGTCAGCTAGCTAGTCAGCTAGCTAGTCAGCAAGCTAGTTAAATCAGCTAGCCAGCTAACTAGCCAGTTAGCTAGCTAGTTAAGTCAGCTGGCTAGACA
>NW_007004757.1:0-358 GCF_000164805.1 Carlito syrichta
GCCAAATTCTTACCAGACTAAGAACTCCTGACTTTGAGATACCTGAGTCCTACCTTTCTCTATGTAGGCCCCAGATCCAGTGCATCCTCTTTGGGGATAAATTCCCTCAGGTGAATCTTGCCAGTGATGGAAAGTTAGTCATCTCTGGGAGTTGTTGGGCACAGAATGTCCTTTTCTCTGATGAACCTCAAGCAGACACCTTATGACATCCAATCACTAGCAATAGTGCTTTGGTACTGTATTGGGGGACTGGAGGAAGAACACATCTCTCAGTTTCTATCTAAAACAAAAGCCTCAGCATGCTTTCTGAATCCAAGTCTCCCATTCAGCATAATCATATTTCCTTTTTTAACTCTAG
>NW_007004758.1:0-311 GCF_000164805.1 Carlito syrichta
AAACCACACTGAGATACCACCTAACTCCAGCCAGAATGGCAATTATCAACAACTCAAAAAATAACAGCTGCTGGAGAGGGTGTGGCGAAAGGGAACAGTTCTACACTGTTAGTGGGAGAGTAAACTAGTGCAACCTCTGTGGAAAGCAGTGTGGCAATTTCTAAAATCTCTAAATATCAACCTCCCATATGACCCCGCAATCCCCCTACTCGGAATATATCCTGAAGAACTCAAATCACTCTATAAAAAATATACCTGCACACGTATGTTTATCACAGCATTGTTCACAATAGCAAGAACCTGGAAGCAAC
>NW_007004759.1:0-326 GCF_000164805.1 Carlito syrichta
TTTTGTTCTTCTTTATGGCTGCGTAATATTCCATTGTGTATATGTACCACATTTTTTTAATCCAGTCCTCTTTTGATGGGCAGCACGGTTGGTTCCATGATCTTGCTATGTGATATATTTTTTTTGTTTGTTTTTTGTTTTGTTTTTTTGAGTTGGGGTCTCACTCTGTCGCCCAGACTGGAGTGCAGTGGCCGCTCCTGGCCACTACAGCCTCGACCTTCTGGGCTCCGGCGATCCTTCTGCCTCAGCCTTCCAAGTAGCTGGAACGACGGGTGCGCGCTACCACGCCTGGCTAATTTTTGATTTATTGTAGAGATGAGGTCTCG
>NW_007004760.1:0-906 GCF_000164805.1 Carlito syrichta
AATAATTAAGTCAGCTCGCAACTCAGCTAACTATTCAGCAGCTAGTTAAGTCAGCCCTCTATACAGCTGGCTAGTCAGCTAGGTAGCTGGTCATCTACATGGTAAGTCAGTTAGCCTGCTGACTAGCCAGGTAACTAGCTAGTTGAGTCAGTCAGCTAGACAGCTAGATAGCTTGTTTGCTATCTAATTATGTCAGCTAGATAGCCAGGTAGCTAGACAGCCAGCTAGTTAAGTCAGCTAGCAATCAGCTAGTTCTTTTGCTTACTAGCCAACTTTCACTCAGCTAGTTGGTCATCTAAACAGTGGGCTCGCTCACTTTCCATCAGGTTAGTTTACTAGTCGGCTCTCTTGCCTGCCAACCGGTCAGCAAACTAGTAGTCTCACTTATCTGCCAACAGGTCAACTAACTTGTCGGCTCACTCACAGGCCAACAGGTTAGCTAGCTAGTTGGCTTGCTCACCAGCCGACTTGTTAAGTCACCTCACCAGTAGGCTTGTTCGCCACCTGACTAGTTAAGGCAGCTCGCCTGTCCCATCCCTCAAGAGCCGACTAGTTAAGTTGGCTCACAGGTTGGCTCACTCGCCAGCCTACTAGTTAAGTGCTCTGAGCAGTCAACTCACTTACCAACCAACTAAAGTCAGCTGACCAGTGAGCTCACTCGCTGGCCAACTAGTTAAGTCAGCAGACTAGTCGGCTCACTTGCCAGCCGACTAGTAAAGTCAGCTGACCTGATGGCTCACTTGCCAGACAATTGGTAAAGTCAGCTCACCTCTCGGCTCACTCGTTAGCCTACAGTTAAGTCAGTTAACCAGTCGGCAGCCTAACCAGCCAACTAGTAAAGTCAGCATACCAATCGGGCCGACTAGTCAGTTAACTTGTCAGCCAACAAGTTAGCTCAGCTAACTA
>NW_007004761.1:0-558 GCF_000164805.1 Carlito syrichta
CCAACTGTGCTGCCCATTGAAACTGGATTGGATTTTAAAATGTAGTACATATACACAATGAAACATTACACAGCCATAAAGAAGAACAAAATTATGGACTTCACAACAACTTGGATGGATTTGGAGTCTATCACACTCAGTGATCTATTACAGAAACAAGGAACATGTTCTCACTCATAAGTGGACCCTGAACATTTACTATAACACCATAAGAAAGGAATTGACAGTAGAAGGACACTACTACTAGTAGTGTCCCTGCAGGGGAGGGTGAGCAGGGCACACATAATACCAATAAGAGCAGCTGATCTCAAACCAGGTGAAGTGAGGACCAGAGGGAGGCCCAAACTTTACCTGTTTGATGACTACTGCATACCTAAAACTGAATTATACCCCACATCTTTAAAATTAAAAAATTTTTTAAAAATAAAAAAGGAAGGGGGGAGGAAAATCTACACATATGAAGAAAAACCAAAGGAAGAATATGAGTCTCACACAGAACCGTAGGAGGACAGCAACTGAAAATACAGACTCAGGAACTCAACCAATGGAGGGCCTCTA
>NW_007004762.1:0-683 GCF_000164805.1 Carlito syrichta
AAGAATAAATATTAATGTTTCTCAAACTGCTCCAAAAATAATAGAGAACAGGGAACATGTCCAAGCATATTCTACAAGGCCGTCATTACCCTGACTCCCAAGCCAGAGACGGGGCGGGGTGGGGGGAGAGAGAGAGAGAGAGAGAGAGAGAGAGAGAGAGAGAGAGAGAGAGACAGAAAGAAAGAAAGAGAGAAAGAAAGCAAGCAAGCCCCAAACCCACAAAGACATAAACACTAAACAGCATGATGCTAATCAACTAATGAGTCAACATGAAATCAAAAC
Source organism: Carlito syrichta (assembly GCF_000164805.1). Taxonomy (NCBI): domain Eukaryota; kingdom Metazoa; phylum Chordata; class Mammalia; order Primates; family Tarsiidae; genus Carlito; species Carlito syrichta. The sequence continues at coordinate 283 of NW_007004762.1, forward strand.
AGAGATTAAAAGATACTTGGAAACCAATGAAAATGAAGAAACATTTACCAACATTTACCAAAATCTATAGGATGCCATGAAAGCAGTACTAAGAAGGGAATTCTTATCTCTACGAACACACATGAAGAAAATGGAAAGATCACAAGTTAACAGTCTAATAAATCAACTAAGGAAGCTGGAAAAGCAAGACCACCAAAACTCTACTTCAGCAGAGACTCCAGATCACCAAAATAAAAACCCAAATCTGGGACATAGAAGACAAAAATATAATACAAAAAAATCAATGAATAAAAAGCTGTTTCTTTGAAGGGATAAACAAGATTGATAGATCCCTAGCTAGACTAACAAGAAAAAGAGGGGAAAAGCCCAAATAAAAACAATCAGAAATGCAAAGATCAAGG
>NW_007004763.1:0-607 GCF_000164805.1 Carlito syrichta
GAATAGATAGGTAGATAAATGATAGATAAATAGGTGATGGATAGATATAGATAGCAGATAGATAGATAGATAGATAGATAGATAGATAGATAGATAGATAGATAGATAGATAGACAGACAGGAGAGATATGTTATAGATAGATCAATAGATAGAAAGATAGTTGGATGGATAGGTGGAGAGAGAGGATAATAGATGAATAGATACATAGAAAAATGATAGATATGTAGATCATATAAAGATGATAGATTAATAAATAGATAGATGGATATATAGATAAATAGGAAGGAGATAGATGATAGATAGATAAATAGGTGATTGATAGGTGATAGCTAGATGGTATATAAATAGACATATAATAGATGTGATACATTACAGATAGAGATAGCAAATGACAGATAGATGATAAATAGACAGAATGGATAGATTGATACATGATAGACAGATAAAGACAGATGACATATAAATGATAGACTATATGAATTATAGATAGATAGAGAGATAGATAGATGGATGCATTGGTAGGTGGATGAATGGATGGATGGATGAATGCATGGATGGATGGATGGATGGCTAGGTGTATAGATGATTGAATGGATGGACAGATAG
>NW_007004764.1:0-2288 GCF_000164805.1 Carlito syrichta
GGGAGGCTGAGGTGAGTGGATTGCCTGAGCCCGCGGGTTCGAGTCGCGCCTGGGCAGCGAGACCTCATCTCTACAATAAATCAAAAAATCAGCCGGGCATGGTTGCGCGCGCCTGTCATTCCGGCTACTCGGAAGGCTGAGGCGGAAGGATTGCCGGAGCCCAGCAGGCGAGGCTGCGGTGGCCAGGAGCGGCCACTGTACTCGTCTGGGTGACCGAGTGAGACTCCAACTCAAAAAAAAAAAAAAAATTAACTGGGCATGGTGGCACATGCCTGTAGTTCAGCTACTCAGAAGGCTGAGGTGGAAGGATCACCTGAGCCCAGCAGGTTGAGGCTGCAGTGGCTGGGAGCGTGCCATTGCCCTCCAGCCTCGGTGACAGAGTGAGACTCCAACTCACAAACAAACAAACAAAAACTAAGACACAGACCTACACCTTAGCCTAGGCTTGAACAAGGTAAGGATCATAAATATCACTATCTTCCACCTTTATATCCTGTCTCACTGGAAGGTCTTCAGGGACAATAACAAGCATGGAGCTGTCATCTCCTATCGTAATAATGTCTTCTGAAATGGGCTTTTCCTGAAAGGCCTACTTGAGGCTGTTTTACAGTTTACACCCTAACGATAAAAAGTATAAGCTGGGTTCCGTGGCTCAGCCTGTAATCCCGCGCCTTTGGGAGGCTGAGGTGAGTGGATTGCCTGAGCCCGCGGGTTCGAGACCTGCCTGGGCAGCGAGACCTCATCTCTACAATAAATCAAATATTAAGTGGGCATGGTAGCACACGCCTGTAGTTCCAGCTCCTGGGAAGGCTGAGGCAGAAGGATCATCTGAGCCCAGCAGGTCAAGGCTGTGGTGGCTGTGATTGTGCCACTGCACTTCAGCTTGGGTTACAGAGTGAGACTCCAACTCAAAAAAAAAAAAAGTATAGTATAGTAAACACATAGAGCAGCTACATAATCATTTGTTACCATTATCAAGTTTTATTTTATTTATTTTTTACTTTTTTGAGTAGGAGTCTCACTCTGTAACCCAAGCTGGAGGGCAGTGGCATGCTCCTGGCCACCGCAGCCTTAACCTGCTGGGCTCAGGCGATCCTTCTGCCTCTGCCTTCCAAATAGCTGAAACTACAGGCACACACCACCATACCCAGCTAATTTTTTGATTTATTGTAGAGATGAGGGCTCGCAAAGTTGCCCAGTCTGGTCTCGAACCTATAGGTTCGGGCAGTTCTCTTACTTTGGCGTCCCAAAGTGCTGGGATTATAGGCATGATCCACCGCGCCTGGCCTATTATCAAGTTTTATGTACTCTACATAATTGTATGTGCTATACTTTTACATGGCTGGCAGTGCAGTAGGCTTGTTTCCACCAGCATCGCCACAAACATGTGAGTAATGTGTTACACTTTCATTCTACGACACCATGGCATCACTAGATGATAGGAATTTTTCAGCTCTATTACAATCTTTCTTTTTTTTTGAGTTGGAGTCTCACTCGGTCGCCCAGACTGGAGTTCAGTGGCTACTCCCGGCCACCGCAGCCTTGCCTGCTGGGCTCCGGCGATCCTTCCGCCTCAGCCTTCCGAGTAGCCAGAATTACAGGCATGCGCTACCACGCCCGGTTGATTTTTTGATTTATTGTAGAGATGAGGTCTTGCTGCTCAGGTGGGTCTTGAACCCGTGGGCTCAGGCAATCCACTCACCTCAGCCTCCCAAAGGCGCGGAATTACAGGCTGAGCCACCGAGCCCGGCTTCTATTATAATCTTACGGAATCACTGTCATACACAGTACATTGTGGATGGAAATGTCATCATGCAGTGCATGACTGTATAACTATCCTCCCCTGCAAAGAGATTGGAGGGGAAATTGAATGGTCTCAGAGAAAAAGCCTCCTCAGTTAACATTGGAAAGTTCCCTAGTGAGAATGCCAACTCATCTCTTGAGTACCCTACAGTAAAGTCCACTAAAAGGTCCCATCCTCGCAGAAAACCTTCAATCATCTTTAAAAAAAAAATTTTTTTGAGTGGGAGTCTCACTCTGTTGCCCTGGCTGGAATGCAGTGGCATTCCTCAGTGTCGACCTGCTGGGCTCTGGCGATTCTTCTACCTCATCCTTCAAAGTAGTCAGAACTACAGGCGTGAGCTACCGGGCCCGGTTAATTTTTGATTTATTGTAGAGACGAGGTCTCGCCAAGTTGTCCGGGCTGGTCTCGAACCTGCGAGCTCAGTCAGTCCACTTGCCTCAACCTCCCAAAGTGCTAGGATTACAGGCTGAGCCACTGAAACCAG
>NW_007004764.1:2308-3329 GCF_000164805.1 Carlito syrichta
TGGATTCTCTGTCACCCAGACTGGAGTGCAGTGGCCGCTCCCGGCCACCACAGCCTCGACCTGCTGGGCTCCGGCGATCCTTCTGCCTCAGCCTTCCACGTAGCTGGAACTACAGGTGCGCACTACCATGCCCGGCTAATTTTTTGATTTATTGTAGAGATGAGGTCTTGCCTGCTCAGGTGGGTCTCGAACCCGCGGGCTCAGGCAATTCACTCACCTCAGTCTCCCAAACGCACGGGATTACAGGCTGAGCCACCGAGCCCGGTTAGCTTTTTTTAAAAATTTCAGTTTTCTTATGGATAACTGATGGGCAATAAACTGAATATATTTAAAGTCTACACTTTGATGAACTTTTACATGAATAGATAATTGTAGAAACACCTTCATAATAAAGATAATGAACATTTCCATCACCCTCCAAGTTTCCTTGTAATCCATTTCTTTTGTAATCTATCTCTTCTTCAATCCCTAAACCCAGACCACCACTGATCTTTCTGTTATTAGCAATTAGTTGGCATTTTCTAGAATTTTACATACATGGAATCATATAGTATGCATCCTTTTTTCATCTAGCTTCTTCCACTAAGTACAAAGATCTTGATATTCATTCATGTTGTTGCATGTGTTAATAGTTCATTTCTTTTTATTGTTGAGTAGTATTCCATTGTATGGATATTCCATATTGTGTTTATTCATTTATGGGTTAATAAGGTGAGAGGAGACGAAGTTTGAAGGGTAATGTGATAAGATAGTTAAATCACCAGGTGCAGTGGCTCATGCCTGTAATCCCAGCACTTTGGGAGCCCCAGGCAAAAGGATTACCTCAGCCCAAAGTTCCAGACCAGCTTGGGCAATATGGTGAGACCTCATCTCTACAATACTTAAAAAAAAAATAGCCGGGTGTGGTGGCGTGTGCCTATAGTTCCAGCTACTTGGAAGGCTGAGGCAGAAGGATCATCTGAGCCCAGCAGGTCAAGACTGCAGTGGCCGTGAGCGTGCCACTGCACTCCAGCCTGGGTGA
>NW_007004764.1:4052-32037 GCF_000164805.1 Carlito syrichta
GGCCTTGGGGTGGGGCTCGCAGTTGCGGTGAGCCTCCTGGTCTTCCCGCAGGTGCCGTAGGTGGCGATCTGCTCCAACGGCGACTTGATTCCATGAGCCACGGGTTCTCCGGGTTCTGCAGCTCGTTGTCCGCGCTGGCTCCCCTCCCCCCCGCTCCCCCGTGGCCGGGTCTCGATACAGCCGATCAGGGCCCGATCTTCGCCAGCTGGGCATCGAGGCAGGCCTCGGTTTCCGCCCACGTGCCTTCCAGGAGGGATTTCATGATGAGCTGCGACCTCAGCTCGGTCTCCAGGCCGTGGAGGGTGCGCCGCAGCTCGGTGACCTCGGATTTGCTCATATGCAGCTGCTCCGTGTGGCCGGCGACTCCCGGTTGGGGCTCCTCGGTCCGCCTGGTGAATCAGGTTTCCACACGGTTTTGCCCAGCCATGACCTCACGTTGGCTTCGCATGTGGCTCAGGATCTTGGCGAGGTCAATGCCTGGAGCAGAATACACCTCCTCACCGACCTGGTCACCCGCCTGGCCCTCAGGGCACTGATTTCCTCCTCCTGCTTCTTTTTCGGGTAGGCCAGCTCCTCCTTCAGGCCTCCCATCTGCATCTCCAGGTCTGTCCTGGCCCGGGTCAGCTCGTCCTGCACCGTGCACCCGGCGCAGGCCCTTGATGTCGGCCTCCACGCTCCTCTGACTCAGACTTGGTGCGGAAGTCACCTGCAGCCAGACAGGTCTTGTCGATCTGCAGGAGAGTCTTGGAGTTCTCCATCGTGGCCCTAAGAATCTTGTCCCGCAGGTCCTCGATGGTCTTGAGGAGGGCCCGGGTCCCTACTTCTGGTACCCATCGCGGACCTTCACTTCCAGGTCGCTGTTGGCTTCCAGGAGGGTGCGCACCTTGTCCAGGTAGGAGGCCAGGCGGTCGTTGAGGTTCTGCATGGTCAGCTCGTGGCCTGCCAGCAGCACGTCGGACCCGGTCCGGACACTGGCATAGCCCCAGCATAGGACGCCGCCGCGGAATCCCCTGGAGGAGGACGAGGACACGACCGCGGCCGCCCGAGCCGGGTGGATGCTGGGCGCGCAGAAGGTGCCTCCCACGCCCCAAAGCGCATGGAGCGGCCACCCAGGCCCGGACGGACTAGGCGGCCCACGGCTGGCAATAGCTGTAGGAGGTCACGGCGAGACGGAGGACAGAGCGACACAGATGGAGAGCTGCGGTCGCAGGAGGGAGTCAATACTTTTCTGATGTGTGTGTGTGTGTGTGTGTGTGTGTGTGTGTGTGTGTGTGTGTGTGTGTGTGTGTTTTAAAGCTGTATAAGCCATATTACAATATTTTAAAAAGGTGATATTTATAATGCTAGAAAGAGTTTTGAAAGTAGCCGCCGCTGGGATATAGACCTGGGGTATGAAACAAAAATCAGCTTTTTTCTTTTTTTTTAAAGAAAGTTTTGTAGTATTTTTTTTTTAAGTTGAAATCTCACTGTCGCCCAGGCAGGAGTGCAGTAGCACCATCACGGTGGCCACTGCAACCTCGACTTGCTGGGCTCAGGCAATCCTTCCTCCTCAGCTTTCCAAGTGGATGAGACTACAGACTTGCACCACCACACTCGGATAATTTTTTGATTTTGTTTTTTCTTCCAGAAATGAGGTCTCACCTTATTGCCAGGTTGGTCTCCAACTCTTGAGCTCAGGCAGGCATCTTGTCTCAGCCTCCCATCCCAAAGTGCTGGGATGACAGGCATGAGACACTGGGCCTGGCCTCAATAATAGCTTTTATTTTTAATTTTTAATTTTAATTTTAATTTTTTTTTGAGTTGGAGTCTCACTCTGTCCCCCAGACTGGAGTGCAGTGGCCGCTCCCGGTCACCACAGCCTCGACCTGCTGGGTTCCGGCGATCCTTCCACCTCAGCCTTCCAAGTAGCCGGAATTACAGGCGCGCGCTCCCACGCTCAGCTGATTTTTTGATTTATTGTAGAGATGAGGTCTCGCTGCCCAGGCGGGTCTCGAACCCGCGGGCTCAGGCAATCCACTCACCTCAGCCTCCCAAAGGCGCGGGATTACAGGCTGAGCCACCGAGCCCGGCTAATAACAGCTTTTAAAAGTGGAAGTTACAGAAGTTTGAGATCAGCCTGGGCAACATAGCGAGACCTCGTTTCTACCAAAACAAATTAGCCAGGTGACTGAAAAAACAAAAACAAAACAAACAAACAAAAAAACCTTTTCTTTGGGCAGTCAGATGTCTAGTAACAATTTTTTGATTTATGGTAGAGATGAGATCTCATGTAATCCTCTAGCCTTTGTCTCCCAAAGTGCTGGGGTTACAGGCTTGAGGCACCGCACCCGGCCGCCCACCTGTCTTTAAATTCCACGATGTGGTCCAGGCTCGGTGGCTCAGCCTGTAATCCCAGCACTTTGGGAGATCTAGGCGAGAGGATTGCCTGAATCTGCGGGTTCGAGACCCGCCCGGATAACTTGGCGAGACCTCGTCCCTACAATAAATAAAAAAACTAACCGGGCGTGGTAGCGCGCGCCTGTAGCTCCGGCTACTGGGAAGGCTGAGGCGGAAGGATCGCCGGAGCCCAGCAGGTCGAGGCTGCGGTGGCCGGGAGCGGCCACTGCACTCCAGTCTGGGCGACAGAGTGAGACTCCAACTCAAAAATAAAAAAAAAAAAATAAATAAATAAATAAAAAAAGAAACTCCACGATGTGTTGGTCCCATAGACTGAACATTCGCCAAGGGAAGCATTTTGGCCCTCTCGGCTCACCGTCCGCCCAGCCTCCTAAAGCAGCCGTAGGCCCCGCCCCCTGCGCTCCGGTCGGCGCGAAAACCCAATTGACAAGAACTCCCTCCCAACCCTGTGGTCTGACCTGCGTTCGGCTCGCTTTTCCCGCCCGAGCCCGGGTCTCGAGCGCTCAGCCGGGAGCGCCCGCCTCGGAGGCACCCTGCATACACCGGCCGCGCCTCAGGGCCCTCGCAGCCCGCGCTTTCTCACCGCCTCTTTCCGCGTTCGGCTTTGCTGAGCTGGGCCCAGCCCGCGCGCCGGCTCCGTGCTGGCGGGCGCGGGGGAGTCCGAGACGGACTCGTCTGCTCAGCACCCCGCTCCTCCATGGCCCCCCGGCAGGCGGGCCCGGACCGCGTAAGGTCCTAGGAGCCGGGATTCGGGGTAGCAGGGAGCATGGTGGGGGTCCTGGCCATGGCGGCTGCAGCTGCTCCCCCTCCCGTGGAGGACTACGAGATTGAGGTGAGGTCGTGTGTCTGTCGAGATCCTTCCCCTGCCTGTCGGGGGGCTCGGGGGAAGCGGGGAGTGGAAGGCGATCCCGACTCTGCCTCTGTGAGGGGAAAGGTGGGGCATCGAGAGGACCCGCCGTTGTGACATTGTTTGGAACCGTTGCTGGAGTGTGTCGCTTCTTAGTGTCGTGATAAGTCCTTAGACACAAGGGTGTTGGGAAATATTGGCGGGGTCACGTTAGGTCAGAATCTGGGATACCACGACCAGTTCCCGGATCCTGAAATGGTGGTGGAACATGACTCCGACGTGCCACGGAGGATCCCGGGATTCGTGGTATGGAATCATAGAACTTCAGCGTTGAAAAAGGTCTTTAAGTTCAACTAGTTCGTACGCCTATCTGTTCTTAGGAGTTTTAGAATGTCATTACAGGGATCAAACAGGGTACTTAAAAAAAAAAAATCAGTTTCTCATGGCTCCAGAACTTAATATACTGCAGTCAGGAGTCCCAGCCTGACATGTTGACTGATGTGTGTTTGTCAAGTTTCAGTGAAATGCACTAAGCAGTCATTATAATGAGATTCTAATGCCATGAAGTCGTGGGCTAGCATTTTAAGGTAGACCGTTATGTTTTTACACCTTTACATCTTGAAGTGAGCTCAGATATATGTTCATTCAACTGCAACTCAGTTTTTTCTTTTTTTTTTTTTAAGAATTGAGTGACTTTTTGTCTACTTGATAATAGTGTTGTTTGTTTGTTTTTGAGAAAGCAGGATTTATTAGGACAGAGAAGCTCCCAGAGTGGGAGGGGACCGGAGGGAGTTACCCTTACTTGTTAGTAATTGTTATGCTGATACCTGCTTCTAAAGCAAAGCAGTTACTCAGCTTGTCTTAGATGTGAAGGAGACTTCTGGTACTTGATTTACACGGTTCTTGATTTTTATATGGTCAGTTTTTTGTCTTTCTGTTGTAGTTTCTGCTTTTGGTGCCCTGATTAGAGAACCTGTTTTATAATAATGATACTTACTGTTTAGGATGTAAGGGTAAGGGCCTTATGCATATTATTTTGCTTAAAATCAACCCTGTGATGAGGTATTATGATCTGTATTCTACAGATGAAAGAAGGCTAAAAAGTAATTAAAAGTAGCCTGGGCAATATAGCAACACCCTGCCTCTACAAAGAAATACAAAAACTATCCAGGTGTGTGGTGGTGTGTGCCTATAGACCCAGCTATTCAGGAGGCTGAGGTGGAAGGATCACCTGAACCCAGGAGGTCCAGGCTGCAGTGAGCCACGATTGTGGCACTGCACTCCTGCCTGGGCTACAGAGCAAGATCTTGCCTCATAAGTAAATAAATAAATAAATAAGTAAATTAATGAAAAGTAAGTTAAATTACTTTTTTTTTGGAGTCAGAGTCTCACTCTGTTGCCTAGGCTGGAATGCAGTGGCATGCTCACAGCCACCACAGCTTTGACTTGAACTGTTTGAGCAGCAAATTAAAATGCTAAGGCTGGGCGTGGTGACTCACGTCTGTAATCCCAGCACTTTGGGAGGCCCAGATGGGAGGATTGCTTGAAGCCAGGAGTTGGAGACCAGCCTGGACAACACAGTGAGACCCCTGTCTCTACAAAAAAATTTTTTAAAAATGAGCTGGACATGTTGGTACACACCTGTAGTCTCAGCTATTTGGGAATCTAAGGTGGGAGGATTGCCTGAGCCCAGGAGATCGAGGTGCAGTGAGTCTTGAACTTACCACTGCACTCCAGCCTGGGTGACAGAGTAAGATTTCAGCTCAGAAACAACAACAACAAGACTTGTGATTTTTTAAATACTCTTTACCGTAATTTTGATTTGATTTGTAAATTTGGGGATCCTGAGTTTACTCACTAAGTATCTGTTTCTTTCTTTCTTTTTTTTTGTGGTGGAGTCTTACTCTGTCACCCAGGCTGGAGTGCAGTGGCACGCTCATGGTCACTGCAGCCTCTACCTACTGGGCTCAGGTGATCCTTTTGCCTCAGCCTTCCAAGTAGCTGGAACTATAGGCATGCGCCACCATGCCTGGCTAATTTTTTGATTTATTGTGGAAAATGAGGTCTCACCAAGTTGCCCAGGCTGATCTTGAACACGTGGGCTCAGGCAATCCTCTCACCTCGGCCTCCCAAAGTGCCTGGATTATAGGCGTGAGCCACCGTGCCCAGCAATTTCTCTTTTTTACTTTATTTTATTTTGAATCACTGTCACCCAGGCTGGAGTGGCATGATCACGATGATCAAGAAGCATGGCAGCCTTGACCTCCTGGGCTCAGGTGGTCCTTCCACTTCAGCATCCCAAGTAGCTGGGATGTACGCCACCATGCCCGGCTACTTTTTTGAATTTTTGTAGAGATGACGTTTCATTATGTTGCCCAGGCTGGTCTCAAACTCCTGGGCTCAAGCAGTCTGCCTGCCTCAGCCTCCCAAAGCGCTGGATTACAGATGTGGTCACCATGCCTGGTCTATTTTTTATTTTTTTGAGTTGAGGTCTCTTTTGCCCAGGCTGGAGTGCAGTGGTGCAATCACGGCTGACCATAGCCTCGACCTCCTTCTGCCTCAGCCTCCTGAGTAACTGGGACTATAGGCATGTACCATCATGTCCTGGTAATTTAAAAAAAATTTTTTTCAGAGAGTAGGTCTCCCTATGTTGTGCAGAGGCAGGTCTCAAACAACTGAGCTCAAGCAATCCTCATGCCTCAGTCTCAAAGTGCTGAGATTACAGATGTGAGCCACTGTGCCTGGCCATTTCTGTCTTTTCTTTTTTTTTTGAGTTGGAGTCTCTGTTGTCCAGGCTGGAGTGCAGTGGTACACTCACAACCACACCAGCATCGACCTGCTGGGCTCTGGTGTTCTTTCCACCTCAGCCTTCCAAGTAGCTAGAACTACAGATGTGCACTACCATGCCCAGCTATTTTTTAAAAAATTTATTGTAGAGACGCAGTCCCACCAAGTTGCCCGGGCTGGTCTTGAACCCACGGGCTCAGGCAATCCACTCACCTCGGCTTCCCAGAGTACTGGAATTATAAGTTGAACCACCGAACCTGGCCCATTTCTGTCTTTTTAAAAAAATTGCAACAGGGTCTCACACTATGTGGCCCAGGCTGGTCTCGAAATCCTGGGCCCAAGTGATCCTATTGCCTTGGTCTCAAAAAGTGCTGAAATTACAGGTGTAAGCTGCTGCGTCTGAACTTTTTTCCCCTAATATATCATGTTTTTCACCTAAAGGAGCTTTGTGTGTGTGTGTGTGTGTGTGTGTGTGTGTGTGTGTGTGTGTGTGTGTGTGTGTGTGTTGGAGTCTCACTCTGTTGTCCAGGTGGGAATGCAGTGGCATGCTCATGGCCACTGCAGCCTCAGTCTGCTAGGCTCAGGCGATCCTTCTACCTCAGCCTTCCAAATAGCTGGAACTACAGGCGCATGCTATCATGTCCGGCTAAATTTTTTTTTTTTGAGTTGGAGTCTCCCTGTGTTGCCCAGGTTGGCACCATAGCTTCAACCTGCTGGACTCAGGCAGTCTTTCCGCCTCAGCCTTCCAAGAAGCTGGGACTACAGATGTGAGCCACCACACCCAGCTAATTTTCTGATTTGTTGTAGAGATGAGGTCTCGCCAAGTTACCTAGGCTGGTCTCAATCCTCTCACCTCGGCCTCCCAAAGTGAGCTGGGTGGCGTTGAGCCACTGTTACCGGCCAGGAGCCTTCTTTTTAAGAAATGTCTTAAAATATTAGATTAATATTTAAAATCTATGTATTGTATTATTTTGCTTGAAAATAAGTGACTTTTTTTCTTTTAAATTGCTAGCCATGCAGAAAGCGGAGGAAGGATGATGACAGATCTTCCTGCAAAACAATTGAAAAATATTTATCACCAATCAGGACAACTGGAGATAGGGTTTTTCCTCCACCAAAACCTAGTAATATTCTGGATTATTTTAGAAAGACTTCACCCACAGATGAGAAGATGCAATTAGTGAAAGAGTGCAAGATAAAGTCATCTACCTCATTGCCTGTTGACAGTAGCAAAAACTCTAAGACACCTTTGGAAATATTCTCAAATACAGAGTTTAAGAAGAAAGGAAGGAGGATTAATTTATCTCATCAACTAAATAATATTAAAACTGAAAATCAATCTCCAATAGAAATTAATAGTGATGATAGTAAAGAAGACTCTAGTTTAAATAATGATTTTGTAGAAAGTAGTACTTCTGTTTTACTTTGCAAGAAACAAGTAGAGGTATTTACAGAAAACATTCAAGATATAAAAAATCAGTCAAGTATTATGACTTCCAGAAAAAATTCAAAAAAAAAAAATCCTAAACAAGGGATCACAAAAAGTGATTTCAAAAAGTTGAGGAAAAGGAAGCGCAGAGATGTAGTAGATCTATCTGAAAGTTTACCCTTGGCAGAGGAACAAAATCTACTTAAAAGGGATAGTAAAGATAATAAACAGATAATATCTTACCTGACTAATGAAATCGAGAATACTGCAAGTGATGCAAACTCTAGAGATAATGTAACTGAAACAACCCAGTTAAATGATAGTACAATAACTGTCTCATATGAGGAATTTTTAAAAAGTCACCAGGAAAATAAAGTAGAGCAGATACCAGACTCTACATTGTCAATTTGTGTTCCTTCTGAAATTGTTGAAGAAATTGTCAAAAGTGGTTATGTAAGTGATACAGAAAACTGTGAAATTTCCCAGCAGGTACGCTTTAAAACAGTTACTGTTCTTGCACAAGTTCATCCTATTCCACCCAAAAAAACAGGGAAAATACCCCAAATTTTCTTGAAACAAAATCAATCTGAAATGGAAAATAGTGCATCTGACCCTGAGAATGAACAGGCAATTCAGAAAAGAAAATCTAATGTTGTTATACAGGAGGAAGAATTGGAATTGGCAGTGTTGGAAGCTGGAAGTTCTGAAGCTGTGAAACCAAAATGCACTCTAGAAGAAAGACAGCAGTTTATGAAAGCATTTAGGCAGCCATCATCAGATGCAGTTAAAAATGGAGTTAAAAAGTCTTTTGATAAGCAGAAAGACCTCAATGAAAAATCTCTAAATGAGGAAGGAAGAGATAATAATTCTAAAAAAATCATGGAAAATTCTGGTATCCAAATGGTTTCAAATAATGGTAATTCACAGTCTTATGCTGATAAAGAAAGTTTTCCTAAGGAGAAAAGGAAGGAGCTAAAGAAAAGAGGTAAAAGAATATTAGATACTGGGGCTATTCCAGGTGAAAACAGAGAGCAAAACACTCAAAAGAAAGAAATAACCTTTTCCTTAAAAGATAAACAAAATCAAAATAGGCTTAGAATGAGTTTAAGACAAAAGAAAATGGAAGTTTTCAAAAGCAGCACTTTATTTAACAGTGAAAATGTTGTTTGTGAAGATACAGCAAATGATGACACTCTAAAGATTTCATCCCTGTGTAGCAATAATAAATCATCAAGAAAAACCAGCACACCAGTTAAAGATGATAAGGTTATGCAATCTAAAACTGAATCTGAAGAGAGCTTAATAAATGTTTCCACAACCAAATCAACCAGAAGATCTGCAAGAAGTAGCACCATGCCTAGTACAGTAACCATTAGAGGGATTCATTCTGAAGATGCACAAGATAATAATCCCGTAAAAACTTCCACTCCAAAAGCAGCCAACGTATCAGAAAAGCACAGCTTATATACAGCAGAATTAATAACAGTACCCTCTGATTCAGAGAGCCCCATTAGGTAAAGTTTTGTTTTTGTTGTTTAGTTTTAGTAGTCTGTGTGTATCATTAGCTGGGAAGGAAAATACTTCGATTATTGACGGGTATTATTTTTTCTAGAACACAACTATTTATAAGAAAAAGAACAGGAATGACTGCTGTAATGTGTGCATAATTTGCACTTGTGTCTGGTAGCAGTGTCTGTGTTTGCACTCAGATCTTTTTTTTTTTTTTTTTTGAGTTGGAGTCTCACTCTGTCGCCCAGACTGGAGTGCAGCGGCCGCTCCCGGCCACCGCAGCCTCGACTTGCTGTGCTCCGGCGATCCTTCCACCTCAGCCTTCCAAGTAGCCGGAATTACAGGCTTGCACTACCATGCCCGGCTGATTTTTGATTTATTGTAGAGATGAGGTCTCGCTGCACTCAGATCTTAATATCCACGTAAATGTCATTCAGCAAAAAGTAACTTGGGATCCTAATACTGGTCTAGTGTGGTCTCTGGACATATCCATCACTGGCCAGCCTCTAGATTCCCACACACAGGCCAGGCACAGTGGCTCATGCCTGTAATCCCAGCACTTGGGGAGGCCAAGGTGGGAACATTGTCCCTAGGAGTTTGAAACCAGCCTAGGCAATATATTGAGACCTTGTCTCTACAAAAAAAAAATCAAAGTATTACCTGAATGTGATGTCCCATGCCTATAGTCCCAGCTACTCAGGAGGATGAGGTGGAAGGATCACCTGAGCCAAGCAGGTCGAGGCTGCAGTGACCGTGAGCATGCCACTGCACTCTAGCCTGGGTGACAGAGTGACACCCTAACTCAAAACAAAAAATCATAGAATGTTATTTCTTGGGTAATCTCACCCATATACTGTGAAGTATATACTATACTTACACACAGGTATAGGCTAATATTAGAATGATTCTAGGGGCTAATTTTCCGTAAAGCTTATTCTTTCTAAAGGAAATAATAAATAATAAAGTTTGATGTACTTTCAAACTTTTGAAATTGTTTTGAAATTGATGGGAATTACATTTTTCTTCCTGTTTTAGAACAGTTGAAAAATTAGCCCTAGTTTTTGTTTTTGTTTTTTTGAGTAGGTATCTCATTTTGTCACCCAGGCTGGAGTACAGTGACACATTCATGACCACCACAGCCTCCACCTGCTGGGTTCAGGTGATCCTTCTGTCTCAGCCTTCCAAGTAGCTGGAACCACAGGCGTGTGCCACCACACCTGGCTAATTTTTTTATTTTTTGTAGAGATGAGGTCTTGCCAAGTTGTCCAGGCTGGTCTTGAACCCCTGGTCTTGGGCAGTCCTCTCACCTCTGCCTCCCAAAGTGCTGGGATTACAGGCATAAGCCACCACGCCCGGCCCTAGTTGATTTTTTTCATCTATTCTTTTGGAAATAGGGTCTTGCTATGTTGCCCAGGCTGGTCTCAAATTCTTGGGCTCAAGCAGTCTTCCTGACAGCCTCCTGAGTAGTTGCCTGCCTCTATTTTATCTATAGTTAACTGAGATTCTTAGACAGTATAATAATGAAAATGTTTCTGAATACTTTATCTTTTTTTCAGAATGAAATTTACCAGAATTAGTACTCCCAAAAAATCTAAGAGAAAACCTAAGAAAAGATCTAAGAAAAGAGCTAAGAAATCTGAAGCAATTGATGGAGATTTTACTTTTGAGACTAGAAAGGTAATTAAGATATTAGAGAATCCTATAAGTGACATTGTATTTCCTTAAAAACAAAACAAGAGAACTCACACTAATATTGGAGGTAATCAGCCAAAAGAAAATTCATGTAATTCATAAGTTGGTTAATTACAACTCTATATTATTTTTCACTATTATCTTATTCCTCCAGTTTATTAATGTATTTTATTGTGAGATGAAAGCATTGGTAAGGGTGAATATAATTTGCTTATAAAAAGCTTTCTTAGTGAGTTTACATTCCAATCATCTTCCCTAAAGCTGCTTATCTTAGCTTGAGCTGCTATGGTAAAAAATTACCATAGACTAGGTGGCTTAAACAACAGAAATTTATTTCTTACAGTTCTGGGTGTTGGGAAGTACAAGATCAAGGCACCAGCTGATCCCTGTCTGGTGAGGTTTGCAGATGGCTATCTTGTTTTCTTATCTGGTAGAGAGCTGGCAGAGAATGGGAGCCACCCTTTTGACCTAATTACCTCCCAAAGGCCCTCCCTCCTAATACCATCATATAGGGAGTTAGAATTCCAACATGAATTTTGGGAGGACACTTTCAGTCTGTAAAACTGCCTATAGGTTTTATAGACTAAAGCTTTTGGTTTATTTCTATAGATTAGAGTCTCAAAAGCAGACTTTTTCAGGCTTGCTATTGTTGACATTTTGGCTAGATGATTCTCTGTTGTGCATTGTAGGAAGTTTAGCAGCAATCCTAGCTTCTACCAAAAAGATTAGTACCCCAACTTCTATATTATGACAACCAAAAGTGTCTCCAGATATTGCTGACTATCTCCTGTAGGAGACAAAAAGTCATTTCCACTTGAAAAACTACAGCTCTAAAGAGGGAGATAGGATATATAAGAATAGTTTAGTTGTTTCTGCAAAATAAGCTGCTTGTCCCCATCATGGAACAATTGGATTCTCTACAGAAGAACTGGAGTAGAGAATCCCTGGTCTTGGGCAATCCTCTCACCTCTGCCTCCCAAAGTGCAGGGATTACAGGCATAAACCACCACGCCCAGGAATGTGTGGTTTGAAAAAGCCACCAACCTTTTATCAACAAGGGTGCCTGAATGGAGCATATTTATATACCTAACCCTTAACTGTACCCCACAACAGAAAAATAAATAAATAAATAAATAAAAAAGAAAAAGCCACCAAGACGACACTGACAACCACTGCTACACTGGTATCTCTTTTGTTTTTATTTAACATCTATAATTTTTTGACTGCTTACCACATTCTAGATACTGCTCAGTCCTCATAACATTAATATCATAAAGTAAATATTATTTAATCCTGTTTTATAGGTAAAGAAACTTGCAGTTAGTTCATGGAATGAGGAAACGTGTTTTTGCGACTCTGGGAAGTGTCTCCCCAGAGGCTGCTATAAGATGCTTCCCAGAGTCACACACTCATAAGTTGTTAGGAGTATGGTCCTCAGTTTACTGGAAACCATTCTAGATTTCAGCTGATTGTACCACAGTTAAAGGTTAACAGTTTCTGAGTTGAATTTTATCCCATATATTTTATTCTTCCTAATTTAGTTCTAGAAGACCACTTCAACTTTAATTTTAGGGATATAGTGCCTTGGTTTGCCTCATGTACTGCTTAGAATTGGGATTCAGTAATAAATTTTCTAGCAAGATAAATGTCAAAATTAAATGTATCCTAGTTGGGGCCTTTGTCCAAATTTACTTAAATCAATTATTTTATTTATTTATTTTTCAGCTGGAGTATCACTCTTGCCCAGGCTGGAGTGCAGTGGCATGCTCATGTCCACCACAGTCTCGATTTGCTGGGCTCAGGTGATCCTTCTGCCTCAGCCTTCCAAGTAGCTAGAACTACAGGCACACACTACTATGCCTGGCTAATTTTTTGATTTATTGTAGAAATGAGGTTTTGCCAAGTTGCCCAGACTGATCTCGAACCCATGGATTCAGGCAATCCTCTCACCTCGGCCTCCCAAAGTGCTGGGATTATAGGTGTTAGCCACCGACCCCGGCTTAAAATTATTTATTTATTTATATTTCGCTAGTGCATTGATCTTGGACAGACTTTATTCTTATCTAGTGCTCTTTTCCATACTGCAATACCTTTTCAACCTTGCTCCGAAGGATTCAGCCTAAAGTACTTTCCTTCCTCTCTTAAACTACTATGATGTATTTTTTATGTATCTACTATGTGTCATTCTCCCTGTTTTTGTTTCTTTCTCTTTCTAAATATATATGTAGATGAGGTCTCACCAAGTTGCCCAGGCGGGTCTCAAACCCACGGGCTCAGGCAGTCCACTCACCTCAGCCTCCCAAGGTGCGGGATTACAGGCTGAGCCACCGAGCCTGGCTTAAATTATTATTATTATTATTTTTAAATTTGGAGTTAGGCCAGGCGTGGTGGCTCATGCCTATAATCCCAGCATTTTGGGATGCCAAGGTGAGAGGATTGCCTGAGCCCATGGGTTCGAGACCAACTTGGTGAGACCTCCTCTCTACAATAAATAAAAAAATTAGCCAGGTATGGTGGCACACACCTGTAGTCCAGCTTACTTGGAAGGCTGAGATGGAAGGATCATCTGAGCCTATCAGGTTGCGGCTGCTGTGACCATGAGTGTACCACTGCATTCCAGCCTTGATGACAGAGTGAGACTCCAACTCAAAAAAAGAAAAAGTTTGGAGTTGTGGGGATTTACTACATAAGTTGGTTGCATGCAGGCGAATTGTGAGCTTTTAGCTGTCCCTCTCCCTGACAGTGGCCCAGATACCCAGTGTTGCCACGTACCTTCCTCCAACCTCCCTTCCTCCCTTCTTCCCTCCCCTAGCAAACTCCAACACCTGCCAATCCCACCCTTGTGCTAGTATGACCAGTGTTCAGGGCCGGCTTATGAGTGAGAACATGTGGTATTAAGTTCTTTGTTTCTGTGATAGTTCACTTAGTATGATGGTCTCTAGCTACATCCAAGTTGCTGTGAAGGCCATGATTTTGTTCTTTATGACTGCATAATATTCCATTGTGGATTTTCTTTATCTAGTCTGCTTTTAATGAGCATCTGGGTTGGTTTTGTGTTTTTACTATTGTGAATAGTGCTGCAATAAATGTGTTCGAGTGTCATTTTGGTAGTTATTTATGTCCCTCTGAGTATATTCCCAAAAGAAGGATTGCTGGATTGTATGGAAGCTCAATTTTTAGTTCCTTGAGTAATCATCACACTGCTTTCTATAGAGGTTGCATTAGTTTATAGTCCCACCAACAGTGTAAAAGTATCCCCTTTTCTCTGCAGCCACATCAGCATCTGTTGTTTTTTGACTTATTAATGATAGTCTTCCTTACTGGTATTAAATAATGTCTCACTGTAATTTTGATTTGCGTTTCTCTGATGACTAGTGTGACTATTTTTCATGTGTCCTGGTAAGATTTGAATAAGTATTTCTTTGTTTAATGTGATTTATGATTGTATTTTTTATTATTAAATATAAAATGTTTGCTAGTAGTATAAATTAATATTTCAAGTTTTTATCTAGGTAAACAATGCTTCAAAAAATATATCAAAAGCAAAACAACTGATTGAAAAAGCAAAAGCTTTACATATCAATAGGTCAAAGGCAACAGAAGAAATAGTGACACCCTTAAGGCGCTCCTCTAGACATCAAACTCTTTCTGAGAGGAAGAACTTGTCAGAAACGGAAGTAAGTATTACAAATATCTATTGGTATAAATTCTGTCTTATTTTGCTGTTTGGAGTGGGAGAAAAAAACCATTATAAAGTTATGAGGTAGCTTGGTGTGATAGCTTGAAGTTGTAGAAAGTAATTTTCAGTTCTGCTTTAAAAGTCTTTGGCTTCTTTTGCCTACAGAATATAGTCCAAATCTTTCTCAAGTCATTCAAGATCCTTCATAGGCTGAACTAGCTCTTCCTTTTCCTCAAAAAAAAGAAAAAGTTTGGAGTTGTGGGGATTTACTACATAAGTTGGTTGCATGCAGGCAACTCTTTGCTCTAGTCACACTAAATTATCCATTTCTCCCCAAGTGGTGCAGCTTTCACTGTATTCATTTTATTGTCTCAACTTGAAATAAATATTCCTCTACCTGAGGAATTTCTATTCAGACTTTGAGCTCCTGTGCCACTACCACTACCTCCTCTTTTTAAATAAAATACCTTTATTGAGCTATAACTCACACACCATATGGTTTTTTTAAATTTTTAATTTTTTAAAATAGTCTTGTTGTGTTGCCCAGGCTGGTCTCAAACTCTTGACCTAAAGCGATCCTGTTGCCTTGACCTCCTAAGGTGTTGGGATTACAGGCATGAGCTACTGTACCTGTCCTATCCAGACAGTTTACCATTTAAAGTGTACACTTCAGTGGCTTTTAGTATATTCACAGAATTGTGCATCCATCACCACAATTTTAGGGCATTTTCATTACCCCAAAAAGAAGCCCCGTTTTTCTTAGCTTTCATTTCCCAATTCCCTCATTCCTCCAGTCCTAGCTTTCCTGTTGTCTTCTAAACTCTGTTATAATTTTTTTTTTTTTTTTGAGTCAGTCTCACTTCATTGCCTACACCTGATTGAAGTGGTACAATCATGGCTCACTGCAGCCTCCAACTCCTGGGCTCAGGCAGTCCTTTCATCTCAGCCTCCCGAGTAACTGGGACTACAGGCGTGTGCTACCATTTTCAGCTATCTTTTTTATTTTAATTTTTTTGTAGAGACAAGGTCTTGCTGTTTTGCCCAAGCTGGCCTTGAACTCCTGACCTCAAGTGATCCTCCTGCTTCAGCATCCCATAGTGTTGGGATTACAGGCATGAGCCTCTGCACCAGGTCTGATGTAACATCTGAAGCCAGTTCTCTTTTTTTTGAAAGTGAGAAAGCAGGATTTATTGAGAAGACAGAAAAGCTCCCACAGTTGGAGAGGATCTGAAGGGGTTGCCCGAGGCCAGTTCTTGAGTTTTATTTGTCTATGTATTCTCAATTCTTCCTATATTACCTCACACATGGTGGGTACATGTATAGTAACCATGGGAAAATATCAGACTTCATTCTAATACATTTCTAGGATGTATAGTTATAAAAGAGGTATAACAAGAATTTTTATAGTTTGGTAATATTGACTTTTATATGTAATATCGTTGTTTTTTTTTATTCGAAGTCTCACTCTTGTCTAAGCTGGAGTGTAATGGCACACTCACAGCTACCACAGCTTTGACCTGCTGGGCTCAGGCGATCCTTCTGCCTCAGCCTTCCAAGTAGTTGGAACTACAAGCAAGCACCTCCATGCCTGGCTAATTTTTTGATTTATTGTAGAGACTAGGTCTTGCCAAGTTGCCCAGGATGATCTCGAATTCCTGGGCTCAGGCAGTCCTCTTTCTTCTACCTCCCGAAGTGCTGACTTTCAAGTGTGAGCCCAGTTTGGGCTTTCATTTTGAAAAACACCAACTAACAGCAGGGTAATTAACTGACACATAATTTAAAAAATTCTGGCAGGGCGCAGTGGCTCATGCCTGTAATCTCACCACTTTGGGAGGCTAAGGCAAGAGGATTGCCTGAGCCCAGGGGTTCCAGACCAGGCTGGGCAACTTGACGAGACTTCATCTCTACCATATATCAAAACATTAGCTGGGTGTGGTGGCTTGCATCTGTAGTTCCAGCTACTTGGAAGGCTGAGGAGGAAGGACCACCTGAGCCCAGCAGGTTGAGGCTGCGTTAGCTGTAAGTATGCCACTACACTCCAGCCTGGGTAACAGAGTGAGACTCCAACTAAAAGAAAAAAAATTCTATTGACAGTATAATTCTGTTAACAGTGTTGAGTTTTCTGATCTAGGGAAATGGTATATCTCTCTAAAGTTTTGTGTTTAAAATTATTTTTAGTTAACATGACCATGGGCTTATTAAAAAAGCCCATGGTCATAATAAACCCACATAAACTTGTATGATGTAAGCATAGACTCTATTCTGTCATGTGTTTTCTATCAGTCAGCTATTATCTGATGGGGGTGCTATTTATTTTAGTCATTTTGTATATGGTTCCTATCACTGTAATGCTTTTGAAATTTTAATGTCATTATATGATGTATTTAATTTTTTTCTCTTATTTTGTCTCAGAACTCTGTAATAATAATAGATTCAAGTCCTGATTCTTTAAAGCATCCAGAGAAAAATCAGAAGAAACTTCAGTGTTTGAATGATGTGCTAGGAAAAAAACCTAACAAGTGCACTACAAATGTACCTGGTAATCATATTCAATAACATTTATGATGAATATATATTAGAATGTTTTGGGGTATTATTCTGATTCTGAATGTGTTCATGATTCAAATTTAGTCCTTATAAAATGTAAATTTTTACTTGTATTCTTATTTTTATTTTAATAAGTAAAGTTATAATGTGAAGTTTTTCAAAGAAAATTAAGCATATTTTCATTTATTTCATCTGTATTTCTATTTGGCCTTAAGTTAGTGTTTTGCAAACCTGAAATTATCTGGGCAAATTAAAATATTTTAAACATCTTTCAGTCCTTCCCTAGACATACTGGATAGGAATCTTTAGAAGTGGGCTGTGGGAATCTGTAGTTAAAATAATTTTTTTTTTTTTTTTTTTTTGAGTGGAAGTCTCACTCTGTCACCCAGACTGGAGTGCAGTGGCCGCTTCCGGCCACCGCAGCCTCGACCTGCTGGGCTCTGGCGATCCTTCTGCCTCAGCCTTCCAAGTAGCCGGAATTACAGGCATGCGCTACCACGCCCGGCTGATTTTTTGATTTATTGTAGAGATGAGGTCTCGCTGCCCAGGCGGGTCTCGAATCCGCGGGCTCAGGCAATCCACTCACCTCAGCCTCCCAAAGGCGCGGGATTACAGGCTGAGCCACCGAGCCCGGCTAAAATAATTTTTTCTCTGGGAGATTCTGATAGTGTCATTGTGTAGAAATTTTTTAATTAAAAAAATTTCAAGTTAAATGTTTAAATGCTTGAAAAGATGTTTTGAAAGTAACTGAAGGTAAATGGAGATGGTAAACATTAATACTAATCTAAGTATTTACTTTCCTAAGGAAAAATGAAAGTTGCTCCTTTATTTCTTGCCAAAAAGACACAAAAAGCAGCTGATCCTATCCTTGGTTTTGATGCAAGCAGGTCAGTCAAATACAGATTTTAAAATGCCAAACTGTTTTATATAGTATACTTGTATTTATTTGTTTACTTTAATGAGAAAGCATGTAAGGTATCATTTGAAGCTCTAATAAGTCCATTATAAAAGATTACAATATTGACAAAGTTACAACCGCTATTTGAAGATCTTGTTTTTTTCTTTTTTTAAGTTGAGAAAGCAGGATTTATAAGAGGACAGAAAAGCTCCTACAGTGGGAGGGGACCTGAGGGGGTTACCCAGTTTGTTTGTTTTTTTAACAAATGATCTGTGGTCACCTCTAGACAAACTAAAATAATAAATAAGCAAACCAAAAATACAAAAAAACTGATTATGAACTTTATTCAGTAAATATTTAAATACCTACCATTATGTACCAAACATTACTATTTTTTGGTTTTAGGGATATTATGGGGACAAGACACATTTCCTATTCTTTATAGTCTAGAGGGAAGACAGTCTATGATTTTTGTTTTGTTTTGTTTTTTGTTTGTTTGTTTTGAGTTGGAGTCTCACTCTGTCACCCAGACTGGAGTGCAGTGGCTGCTCCCGGCCACTGCAGCCTCGACCTGCTGGGCTCCAGTGATCCTTCCGCCTCAGCCTTCCAAGTAGCTGGAACTACAGGCGCGCGCTACCACGCCCAGCTAATTTTTGATTTTATTGTAGAGATGAGGTCTCACCAAGTTGCCCAGGCGGGTCTCAAACCCGCGGGCTCAGGCACCTCAGCCTCCCAAAGTGCTGGGATTACAGGCTGAGCCACCGAGCTCGGCTTATGATTTCTATGATTAAACATTAATGGGCCAACAAATGAAAAATTGCAATTGTACCAAGGAAAGGTACAGAATTCTACTAACAATACTGAGTCTTCCGATGCAGGGAAATGGTATATCTCTCTTAAGTTTTGTATGTAAAATTATTATTATTATTATTTTTGAGTCAGAGTCTCATTTTGTCACCCAGGTTGGAGTGCAGTGGCATGTTCACAGCTACCGTAGCCTCGACCTGCTTGGCTCAGGTGATTTTTCTGCCTCAGCCTTCCGAGTAGCTGAAACTATAAGCACACGCCACCATGCCCGGCTAATTTTTTGATTTATTGTAGAGATGAAGTCTTGCCAAGCTGCCCAGGCTGGTCTCGAACTCGTGGACTCCGGCAATTTTCTCACCTTGGCCTCCCAAAGTGCTAGGATTATGGGTGTGAGCCACTGTGCCCGGCCTAAAATAATGATAATAATATTATTATTTCGAGTTGGAGTCTCACTCCGTCGCCCAGGCTGGAGTGCAGTGGCACGCTCACAGCCATAAAATTATTATTTTTAATTGACACATAATAATTATACATACTTGTAGAGTGTAATATTTTGGTGTGTGTATATAATGTTTAATGATCAAATTAGAATAATTAGCATTTCTGTCACCGCAAACATTTATCATTTCTTTGTCTTGAGAACATTAAATTCTGCTCTTCTAGTTATTTGAAAATGTACAAAAGTTGTTTATTATGGTCACTCTGTAGTGCTATAGAACATTTGAATTTATTCCTCCTATCTAGCTGTACTTTTGTATCTGTTAACTAACCTCTGGCTCTGTGCCCCTCTTCCCTCTCCTCCCCTCCCCTCCCTTAACCTTCCCAGTCTCCAGTATCTACTATTCTACTATCTACTTCTATAAGACAACTTTTTTAACCTCCACATATGAGTGAGAACATGCAGTTTATTTTTTTGTGCTTGGCATATTTCCCTTTATGTCATGACCTCCAAGCGTGTCCATGTTGCTGTGAATGACAGAATTGTTCTTTTACTTCCTGCTTTCCAATTTGGATGCCCTTTATTTATTTATTTTGGCTAATTGCTCTGGCTAGGACTTTTAGTACTATGTTGAGTAAGAGTGGTGAGAGTGGGTATCCTTGTCTTATTCCAGTTCTTACAGAAAAAGCTTTCAGCTTTTCTCCATTTAATATGATGCTTGCTGTGGGTTTTTCATATATAGCCTTTATTGTGTTGAGGTATGCTCCTTCTGTACCTAGTTTGTTTAGAGTTTTTATCATGAAGGGATGTTAAATTTTATTATATACTTTTTCTGCATCTATTGAGATGATCATAAGGTGTTTGTCCTTCTTCTGTTGATGTGACTTATGACATTTATTGATTTGTGTATGTTGAACCCATCTTTGTATCCCTGGAATAAATCTTACTTGATCATGGTGAATGAGCTTTTTAAAGTGTTGCTGGATTTGGTTTGCTGGTATTTTGAGGATTTTTGCATCTATGTTAATTGGGAATATTGACCTATAATTTTCTTTTTTTTGTTGTTTCTTTGTCTGGTTTTGGTAGCAGAGTATGCTGACCTTATAGAATAGGTTTGAAATAATTCCCTCTTTTTCAGTTTTCTGGAAGAGTTTGAAAAGAGTATATTAGTTCTTTAAATGTTTGGTAGAACTTAGCAGTGAAGTCACAGATCCTAGAACACCTTTTAGTACTGATTTGATTTCATTACATGAGATTGGTCTGTTCAGGTTTTCTATTTCTTCTCGTGTTTGGGAATTTATCCATTTCTGCTAGGTTTTTAAAAATTTGTTGCTCTGTAGTTGTTTGTATTAGTCTTTAACGATTCTTTGTATTTCTGTGGTAACAATTATCATGTGTCCTTTTTTGTTTTGTGATTTTATTTGGGTCTTCTCTGTTAGTCTATTTAATGGTTTATTAATTTTGTTTATCTTTTCAAAAAACCAGCTTTCTGTTATGTTGATCTTTTGTATTGATGACTTCTTTTTTTTTGAGTTGGAGTCTCACTCTGTCACCCAGACTAGAGTGCAGTGGCCGCTCCCAGCCACCGCAGCCTCGACCTGCTGGGCTCCGGCGATCCTTCCGCCTCAACCTTCCAAGTAGCCGGAATTACAGGCATGCGCTACCATGCCCGGCTGATTTTTTGATTTATTGTAGAGATGAGGTCTTGCTGCCCAGGCGGGTCTCGAACCCGCGGGCTCAGGCAGTCCACTCACCTCAGCCTCCCAAAGGTGTGGGATTACAGGCTGAGCCACCGAACCTGGCTTGTATTGATGACTTCTAAATGGATCAGCCACACTGTGCTGGGTTCTAAATGGTGATTCTCCATTTGCACCCATTCTCTATTTGTTGAGTGCTATAAGAGCTTTTGCATGTTTTCACATTTATTTATTTATTCGTTTATCTCTTCACTCCTGGTTTGTTTGGTTTTTTTTGAATAGGAGTCTCATTCTGTTGCCCAGGTTGGAGTGCAGACTGGCATGCTCATAGCTACCACTGCATCGACCTGCTGGGCTCAGACGATCCTTCCACAAGTAACTGGAACTACAGGCACATGCCATCATGCCAAGCTAATTTTTTGATTTATTGTAGAGATGAGGTCTCACCAAGTTGCCCAGGATGGTCTTGAACTCCTGGGCTCAGGCAGTCCTCTCACCACTGCCTTCCAAAGTGATGAGGTTACAGGCGTGAGCCACCACATCTGACCCATTCCTGTTTTATTCAGTTGGCTATAATCTACTAACTGTATTTATTTTGATGCTTAAATTGTGTTTAATTTGGCCAGCGTGAGCCCTTCAGCTTGGTTTCTATGTCCCTTTGACATGCCCTCATAATCTATTGAGCATTTGTTACTTTCTGGAACAGGAGGCTATTCCAGTCTCATCTTTTACTTGCCCTGCCTCCGCTCTGTTCTATGCCATTTCTCCAGGGATTCCTGGTTCCTTTTATTGGAGGATGGTATTTAGAAATCAAGATCTAGGTGCTGATTGTATTCATTGCTCCTGGGTGACAATGCATCTTGGCTTTTTCAGCAAATAAAGCTAGCATATATAAGGGGGGACCCCAAAAGCTCCAGAATTCATTTATTTAAAAATTGTATATTTATTCTTACATGTTTAAACTTCAGTCACCTTGAAAGTACTCTCCATTTATGCAATACACCTATTGAGATACTTTTTCCACTGTTCACAACAGTTTTTGAACTTATCAACTTTGTTGCCTTTCAGTGCTTCTGCTGTTTTTTGTTTCACCTCTTCCAAGTTGCCAAAATGCTTCCCTTTGAGGACTTTTTTCAACCAGGGAAACAAAAAAAGTCACTCAGGGAAAAATTGGAGTGAATAGGGAGAGTGGGGTATGGAGGTCATGCTGTTTTGGGTTCAAAACTACTGAACACTCAGTGTGGTGTGGGAGGTGCACTTGTAAATCACCTATCATGAAATAGGCAAATGTGTTGAAAAAATTTCCAAAAACATTCACTCAAGCCAAACACAGTCTCTTACAACAACACTAGCTGGTACACTCATTCCATCGGGTTCCTAGAACACTTACTTAATAGGCGTAGCCTGTACTACAAGGAGCCCATTCACCAAAACAATTTTTTTTTTGGTGTCTCCCCTCATGTATATATGTATATATATATATGTACTTATATATGTATATATGTATATATATATATGTACTTATATATGTATATATCCATGCATACATCCAAAACAATTTCTGTGTGTATAATGTATATTATATGTATATTTTCTTAGTATCTGTGCATTTCTCCTTAACATTTACCTTCTGCTATAGCTGCAAACTAATTTAACTACAGCTTTACCCATCTTTTCCTTTTTCCCTCCTATTAACAGTAGAAAAGGTATACCTCCTGTTTTTTAAAATTAATTCTAATCTGACTTCGGAGCTCATTTTTCCTTCATTTTACTCAATCAGGAAAGGAAACAGAGATACAGTAAATTTTTCGTAACCTTTTAAAAAATCACAGCCCAAATTTCTATTTGCAGAGAGTATTACAATTCTTAGTCTTTCTGTTGCAAGATAGGAAAGGTCTATAAGCTGTGACATACCTCCAGCACACTTCTTTCCCCCCACTACCACACTCCTTCGCCCTCCAACACTGTAGACCCATTCTTCCCTATCCTCTTGCCTCCCTCCTACTTTTACCACTATAGTCAGCATTTCTGTGATTTGCAATCTGAAGGTAAGCCAGGTAAAATTGAGACATCAATAATAAGGTGTACTTTTCCTGCTATTATATTGGAAACAATATTACACTAGAAGTTTTCTTATTAACTTTTTGAAATATGGTACTGATTTCATCTTCTGATTATAATATAAATGAATGTTTAATGAGAAAACAAAAGATGAGAGAAAAAATTCACCTACCATCCAAAGGTAGCCCCAGTTAACATTCAAGTGGATGTGATTCAAGTCATTTTTTGTTATACTTATCTATTTTTATTTAATTTCTTAACACAGCTAGATCTTCATTTTTGTGAAAGCAAAAAATAATTTGACCAGCTAAGATTTTAGGCAGTGGATTGTTTTTTTTTAATTAAATTTAAAAGTCTTTATTTTCTTGATAGTTTATTCTTTTAAGTGTTTATAATCTTAGCTTTTGTTTACCAAATTATTTTCCTAAAAGTCAAGATACATCTGAAAAGTCTCAGGATTGTGATGTACAGTTTAAAGCAAAGCATGACTTCCTAATGAGTGGTTTGCCAGATTTATTGAAACGGCAGATTGCAAAGAAGGCTGCTGCTTTGGATGTGTACAGTGCAGCAAGCACCAGTTTCCAGAGAGTTGTGCATGTACAGCAAAAGGATGATGGTGAGTTTGTTTGTTATTATTGAATATTTGCTCTCCAACTGTTAGGAGTAATATTAAACTATGTCAGTTGGCTAAAGGTGAGGCTAAGGTTTAAGTATTGTTCTTTCGGTGAATTTAGTGTTAATTTTAAGTACAGTTGTCCCTTGATATTCATGGGGGATTGATTCCGGGACCCCCTGTGAATACCAAAATCTAGAATGATCAAGTGTCTTGTGTAAAATGGGGTAGTGTTTGCATACAAACTATGCACATCTTCCCGTGTACTTTAAATCACCTCTAGATTACTTAAATACCTAGTGCAGTGTAGATGCGATATAAATAGTTATTATACTGTATTGTTTAGGGAATAATGACTAGAAAAAAGTGGGTAAATGTTTAGTACAGACACAACCATTTTCCCCCCAAATATTTTCTATCCACGGTTGATTGAGTCCACAGATGTGGAAGGCTGACTGCACAGGTTCATCCTCTCTTCCTCAGCTTTGGACTCAATTTTGTAAGGATGGGGGTGTGGGCAAGGAAGCCAAAGGCATTCTTAGTCCTTATTTCTTTATTTTATTATATTTTTTTGAGTTGGAGTCTCACTCCAGACTGGAGTACAGTGGCACACTCCCAGCCACCGCAGTCTCGACCTGCTGGGCTCTGGCAATCCTTCCGCCTCAGCCTTCCGAGTAGCTGGCACTACAGGCATGTGTTACCACGCCCGGCTAATTTTTGATTTATTGTAGAGATGAGGTCTCACCAAGTTGTCCGGGCGGGTCTCGAACCTGCGGGCTCAGGCAGTCCACTCACCTTGGCCTCCCAAAGCATGGGATTACAGGCTGAGCCACCGAGCCTGGCCAGTCCTTACTTCTTATGACAGGGGAGAGGAGACAAAGGTGAGGGACCTGAGTGAATGTTGTTGTCTAGAGACACACTGTGTTTTTAAGTATTTTTATTTTTATTTTTTTGAGTAGGAGTCTCACTCTGCTGCTCAGGCTGGAGTACAGTGGCATGTTCACGGCCACCACAGCCTTCACCTGCTGGGCTCAGGCGATCCTTCTACTTCAGCCTTCCAAGTAGCAGGGAATACAGGTGTGCGTCACCACACCTGGCTAATTTTGTGATTTATTGTAGAGATGAGGTCTTGCCAAGTTGCCCAGGCTGGTCTTGAACCCGTGGGCTCAGGCAATCCTCTCACCTCCACCTCCCGAAGTTCTGGGATTATAGACGTGAACCACCATGCCCAGCTGCACTGTTTTTAAAGGAAGTACTAGTTAGTACATTCAAGTACTAACCAGGCCAGACCCTGCTTAGCTTCCGCAACAGTTCTGAAAGCATAATCTGTGTGTGAGGAGACCATCTTCAAGAAGTTCTCAGAGGAGTTGTAGCCTTGCCCTTGTCCTATCTACTGTTGAATGTTCAGAGGAAGTCTACTTGCCTCTTTTCCAGAACAGTTTTTGCAGTTTAGGATCATAGATGTATCTTCTAGAATACATAGGTAACAAGTAGTGAGTGAGCTGTTTGCACAGGCCTCTAGTACATTGGTATTAGTGTGATCATGATCTAATTCTACTTGGATTAAAATGCTGTAGTAGCCACAGTCTTACTTTACTTATAGTTTTCATTACTGATAATGTGCAAAGTCTCATATCTTTACTTTGTTCTCAGTCCTACCAGAGGTTATATTTTTTTCTTGTCAGTACAGAAATATATATGTTCTCAACTGGCTTCGTGCTTTGATTTAGTGCACTCTCTCTGCCGATGAAATACGCATTGTGTTCTGTTCTCCTTTTCCTTCTCAGTTTCTGTCTTTGATACATTAAGAGTTTTGCTCAGCCTCTCTTTTATATAGGATTTTCCCAACTAATCTTTCTAGTTGTTTCTTCTGCTTTTCTTTTCTTTTTTTCCTGAATCAGGGTCTCACTCTGTTGCCTAGGCTGGAGTGCAGTGGCGTGATCATGGCTCATTGTAGCCTCAACCTCCTTGGCTCAGATGATCATTCTGCCTCAACTTTCTAGTAGCTGACTACAAGCATGCACCACCATGCCTGGCTAAGTTTTGGCGTGGTTTTTTTTTTTTTGTAGAGACGAGGTCTCACTGTGTTGCCGAGGCTGGTCTCGAATTCCTGGGCTCAAGCAGTTCTCTTGCCTTGGCCTCCCAAAGTGTTGGTATTATAGGCATCAACCACCACACCCAGCCTTCTGCATTTCTTTGTTTCCCATCTCTGCCACCTACCATTCAGTTGACAAAGTCTTTCTTGTGATTTTTACTAGTATAGTTTCATATAGCATTTTCTAATAGTGTGTTTGACTATAGAAATAAGTTATGCTTTTCTTCCCTCAATTTGATAAATCTATTTTCACAAAGGGCTACAAAAAACTTAGGATATCTATTTGTAGATGAGCAGAGGTAAGCTCTTCCTTGCAACATAGCAATTATTGAGTACTTACAACTGTCTAGAATTCTGATCAATTTATATACAAATCATGTTTAATTCCCATAACAACTCTCAGATGTTGAGTATAATTATCACCACCACTTTATGGATGACAAAAGTAAGGTTTAGAATCTTGCTCTTGCTTACAAGGCTAGTAAGTAACAGTCTGGATTTGAATCCAGACCTGACTTAAAAGTTTAGGCGTTAAATCAGAATGCTAACTGCCCCAAAATTTCAACCTGAGTTTCATGGTTGATTTAAAAAGAAATGAAAGTTTGGTCATGTTTGCTTGTTTTGTAACAATTGGTGAGGAAGACTAGGTAATTTTTTATTAAGTGTATTTGTTGGAGGTGAGAATTTGTTCCCTATATAGTTATTTGGGTTTTTGGTACTTTTGGGTTAAATATGTAATTGCTTTCCTGCTACTTGGAAGGCTGAGGTGGAAGGATCGCTGGAGCCCAGCAGGTTGAGGCTGCGGTGGCTAGGAGCATGCCACTGTACTCCAGCCTGGGTGACGGAGTGAGATTCTGACTCAAAAAAAAAAAAATATATATATATATATATATATGTAGTTACCAAGTCTTTCCATGTTTACACACTTGACATTCAGTAAATAGATTGCATATAAATAAAATTAATTCAGATAATTTTTCTGTTTTTTCTCTAGGATGCTGTTTGTGGCATTTGAAGCCACCCTCTTGTCCCCTCTTAACTAAACTTAAAGAATTGGATACTAAAGTAATAGATATTTCAAAATGTATTATTGCTCTTGGTGAATTTTCAACATTGAATTCATATTCAGAAAGCAATAATTCTGCTGTTGTGGTAAGTATTAGAGAATTCATCCATTGTAAAGTGTTTCCCCTACATCTTTCGAGGAAAAAATTTTGGTTATCTATTATTGTAGCCTAGAGTTCCTCTTTTCCTAAAGTTTAATTTTTAAAAATTTCTTTTAAATAGCCATAGAGCTTTAAAAACATTTTAAGAAATAATGATAACCAGTTTTGAAAGAATATTAGATTATATAGCATATTAGATACTTTATGTCAGTGTTATAATCTAATAAATAAGTAAAGTACAATTAGTTGAAAGGAAGAAACATAAAAATTTTATGTCCTTCACAAGCTTTGTGTTTTGTGACTAAAGCTAATCCTACATTGATACTGATTTATTTTGGACAGAAAGTGATTGGCAATATTGTGATTAACGTGAATAGATGATATGGGCCTTTTATTGTACATTTTATTCTTTTTTTTTCCCACTCCCTGTGCCCCTCCCCACCCCCATCACCCATTTTATTCTTTATTGCAGTTTATGAGGACAAGGAAGGATTTTACTGAAGAAGTAAGAAATCTTTTGCTGGAGGAAATTAGGTGGTCAAATCCTGGATTTTCTTTGAGACAATATTTTCCCTTGCTTCTAAAGAAACAAATTGAGCACCAGGCACTTTCTGAGTGTCATAGTAAACAAGGTTAGTGACAGTTATTATCATTTATGTTAACGTGGCACTTTCACAAACACTGAGACTTAGCCATTGTCTCTTGGAAGTGATCACTACAGATAGAACATTGCTCACAGTTGATAGGCATAATTGTTTAACTGAGGTAATAGCATCTGTACAATGCAATGTTTGTCCCTACTAGCTTCTAAAAAATGCCAACCCAAAGATGACTTTAATTATGTTAAAATATTAATCATCCATTTAAAGAATGCCTTAGGTAATTTTTTTTTTTGAGTTGGCATCTCATTGTCACCCAGGCTGGAATGTAGTGGCACACTCATGGCCACTGCAGCCTTGACCTGCTGGGCTCAGGTGATCCTTCCACCTCAGCCTTCCAAGTAGCTGGAACCACAGGCACGCATCACCACGCCTGACTAATTTTTTGATTTATTGTAGAGATGAGGTCTCGCCAAGTTGCCTAGGCTGGTCTTGAACCACTGGGCTCAGACAATCCTCTTGCCTCCATCCCCCGCAAAGTGCTAGGATTACAGGTGGGAGCCACCGTGCCTGGCCAAATAAAATAATTTATGTAAGATAACTTACATAGCTGTACAAAAAATAGTCTAATTAGCTGGGCTTGGTGGCTCAGCCTGTAATCCCGCGCCTTTGGGAGGCTGAGGTGAGTGGATTGCCTGAACCCGCGGGTTCGAGACCCGCCTG
>NW_007004764.1:32146-37566 GCF_000164805.1 Carlito syrichta
GCCACTGCACTCCAGTCTGGGTGACAGAGTGAGACTCCAACTCAAAAAAAAAAATAGTCTAATTATTAAAATCTCCAGCTTGCTTTCAGCATGTCACATTTGACTCTTGCCTTTTCATTGTAGTCATAAGACTTTTGGACACTTGAAAGTGATATTAAAATGATTGTTTTTTGTTAATTAGTAAGCACATGCATTCCTTTAATTCCTAAAATAGAAATTCCACAACTAGAGCCTGATGTCAATCAAAAAGAAACCAAAAGGAAACAAGTAGAAGCAGAAAATCATAAGTCAAAAAGAAAGAAACCAAATGAATATTCAGGAAGTTCAGAAAAGATAAATAGAAAATCAGAAAAACGTGGCAAAAGAAACAGCTCTTCTGGGATAGAGCTAGATTCTTCCAAAGGGATATCTTCTAAAACATCCCAGAAGAAACAGACTGCTTTGAGTACACGTAAAGTGGAAACAGAAGCAGTAGAAGATGTTGATATTCTAATAATAGAGGATGACAAAGAGTCTGCATCAGAACTGTCTTCTACTCCGGGTAAATTATATTTTCTCCTTCTGCTCCTAGAACTCTTTTGTTTTTTAACCATTTGTTCTTTCCTCCTCTTTTTTTTTTTTTTTTGAGTTGGAGTCTTACTCTGTCGCCCAGACTGGAGCTCAGTGGCTGCTCCCAGCCACTGCAACCTCGACCTGCTGGGCTCCGGCGATCTTTCTGCCTCAGCCTTCCCAGTAGCTGGAACTATAGGCTCGCACTACCACACCCGGCTAATTTTTTTATTTATTATAGAAATGAGGTCTCACCAAGTTGCCCAGGTGGGTCTTGAATCCCTGGGCTCAGGCAATCCACTCACTTCAGCCTCCCAAGGCATGGGATTACAGGCTGAGCCACCGAGCCTGGCTCCTCCTCTCTTTTATATATGCTTATTTTATATGTGGAAACTTCAATGATTGGGGAGCTTATAGATAACCACATTAACAGATTGGTGTTTAGTCTTTGATTTTCTGTACTGCTGTAAATACATGTGCTTTTTTAAAAACCTGAGATCATCCTATACATCTTATTTTATAGCATATTTCACATATCTGACATTTTCTCATTCTGTTTATATAGCTTTTCCAAAGTATGCTCTTGAATTGATTTAATTCATATATGTATATATAGCTTCATACAGGTTGAACATCCCTAATTTGGAAATCTGAAGTCTGCAGTGCTTCAAAATTTGAGACATTTTGAGTATCAACATGACCCCACAAGTAGAAAATTCCATACCTGACCTCATGTGACTGGGTCACAGTCAAGATTTCATTTCATGCACAAAATTATTTATTTAAAGTATTGTATAAAATGACTTGCAGGCTATAAGTTTATGATATATATGAAATATAAATGAACTTAATATTTAGACTTGGGTTCCATCCTCAAGACATTGCATTATATATATGCAAATATTCCAAATCTGAAAAAATGTGAAATCCAAAAAACTTTTGGTCCTGGGCATTTCAGATAAGGGATACTCAACCCGTGGTATGTTTTAGTATTTGATATGCCAAGTCTCCTATCACTAATTTTTAAAGAGTTTTTATGTATTTGCTTTATTCAGTGAACTATAGGTTACTTTACCCCCATAGATCCCATTGATGTTTTGATTTTACATTTCTTCATAGATTAATTTGGAGAGAAATGGCGTCTTTACAGTATTCAGTCTTCTCGATTGGGAGTGTAGCATCTTTCTCTGTTTACCCAGGTTGACTTTATAAGATGTTTCTTTTCAGTGGTAAAGAGACTCCACTAAGATTATGCTGCCTTTGTTCTATAGATTCTTTGTTTTTATGCTACAAAAATTATTTTTCTTTTTTTTTTGAGTTGGGGGTCTCACTCTGTCACCCAGGCTAGAGTGCAGTGGTATGCTTACGGCCACTGCAGCCTCAGCCTGCTGGGCTCAGGTGATCCTTCCACTTCAGCCTTTCAAGTAGCTGGAATTACAGGCACACACCACCATGCCTGGCTAATTTTTTGATTTATTGTAGAGATGAGGTCTCGCCAAGTTTCCTGGGCTGGTCTCAAACCTGTGGGCTCAGGCAGTCCTCTCACCTCGGCCTCCCAAAGTGCTGGAATTATAGGCATGAGCCACCATGCCCGGCCTACAAATTATTTTTCATAGTTAATGTTTCTTGAATAGTTATTTAAAATTTAAATGTTGCTGGGCCAGCTTACTTGGGAGGCTGAGGTGGAAGCTTGAGGTCAGGAATTTGAGGCTGTGGTGAACTGTGACTATGCTTGTGAATAGCTACTGCTCTCCAGCCTGGGCAACACAGTGAGACCTCACCTCTAAGAAAATTAATACTTAAATATGTACTTTTATACCTTACTTTCATGAGATTATGGTGGTTAGTTTTTAAGGGGAAAGTGTCTGGTGTGAAGATTTTGAAATGTAATGTTAAGTTTTAAAATTACCTTTTTGGCATTTTGTAAATATAAATATTTCTATAAATATCTATTGTTACATTACAACAAAACTGTAAATGTCTAAGAATATATACATGTTTATGTCTAGGAATTAATACCTTAATTTTTTTTTTTTTTTTTTTAGATTCTGGAACTGAAGACATGCTTTGGACAGAAAAGTATCAACCTCAGAATGCCAGTGAACTCATAGGCAATGAGTTAGCTGTAAAGAAATTACATAGGTTAGTAAAATGCATAAAGAAATTAAGAAATAGTTTATGAACTTTGAACTTAGTTTTACATCTATTTTATTTATACTAAAATTTTGAAATTATAATTGTGAAGTAACATATTTCATGGTAAAATTGTAAAAAAAAAAAACCCAGAAGAATTTTAAGGAAAGTATTTTTTCATATTTTTACTTTCTTGAAGTAACCACTATTGAAAATTTCTTGTGAAACCTTCCAGAAAACAATTTATATATAGGTTAGTTCCTTCCTATCTAATAAATGGGATCATATTACTACAATTCTGGTCCACAATCCTTTGTTTAAAATTCCCACTTCCAAATAGTTCTGAAAAACCCAAGTTTTTGACTTTATTACATAAAGTTTATTAAGTCTTTACACTTAGTAGGAATTCATTCATTGCTTAATAGAAATATTAAGTGATTATGGATATGCTGCCTAGACTTTTTGATATATTATGTATTATGTGGTGCATGTACCAAATTATTTTTCAAATATCTGAAAAATCATGGATTCTAAAACTACCTAGCCCAAAGAACTTCCTGTAAGGAATTGTGGACCTATAATAATAGTTCATAACATGAACTTGGTAATGTTCTAAGTACCTGTAATGTTCTTAGTTCATTTAATCCTAAGAATAATTCCATGAGTGTAAATACTGTTGTCTTCATCTCATAGATGAAGAAACTGAGGCCTAGAGAGTCTTATTTGTCTGAGGTCACACAACTAGAAAGTGGTAGACCTGGGATTTAAACTCAGGCAGTCTAGCTTCAGACTAGACCTTAATTTTTTTGTTGTTCTTAGCATTGTATATTAGACATCTTTCATGTCATCACACAATCTACCTCAGTTCTTTTTGATTGCTATGTGGAGATTCCTATGTTAGTGTACTATAATGTATCTTTTCCCCTATTGGTGTACTTCTAGGTTTTTCTTGTTAGAGACTAATAGAAACAATATTGCAGTGAATATAGTTTTGCATATTTAGGCAGAAATTACTTCATTTTAATATGTTCATGTCCATGTACAAATATTTTACTATTTAGTAGATTCACAGGCATTATGGGGTGCTTAAAAACTAACCATACAGCCTGGGCAACATACTAACACCTTGTCTCTACAAAAAATTAAAAATTAGCTGGGTGTTGTGGCATGTGCCTATAGTCCCAGCTACTTAGGAAGCTGAGACAGGAGGATCACCTGAGCCCAGGAGGTCAAGGTAGCATGGAGCCCAGATTGTGTTCCTGCACTCTATCCTGGGCAACAGAGTGAGACCCTGTCTCAAAAAACAAAACAAAACGAAACTAACCGTATTCCATAACTTCCCCAATAATCATTTTTAACATAAAGTCTAAGATATATCTATATTTTGAGAATTATTTTTCTTATGGCAGTTGGTTGAAAGACTGGAAAAGAAGAGCTGAATTGGAAGAAAGACAGAATTTGAAGGGAAAAAGAGAGGAGAAACAAGAAGGTATTTTGAGTAATTTTTTTTTTTCCATTTAGCTGAACATTTTTAGAGTAGATTAAAATTATTAAATTTCTTAATTGGTATTTTATATTTGATTTTCTACTTTTTGTAAATTCATTTTCTAGCATTTATTTGCAAGAAGTTTGTGCAATTTGATCATTGAGTTTTAGGAGGTAGAATTGGTGCCTAAACAATGATCATTTCATATGCATTTGAATAATTTTTCAGATTTGTTGGATAGCATAGACTTTAAAGGCAGTTCAGATGATGAAGAAGAGAGTCGTCTTTGCAATACTGTTCTTATAACAGGGCCAACAGGAGTGGGAAAAACTGCTGCAGTTTATGCCTGTGCTCAGGAGCTTGGATTTAAGGTTAGTAATAGCTATAATGGAATAATCTTAATGTAATAATTACCCTGAGTTAAATTAAAACATAAACCACTCTGCCTTTTTCTTATATTCTTCTTTTAGATATTTGAAGTGAATGCCTCTTCCCAGCGCAGTGGTAGACAAATTCTGTCTCAATTGAAGGAAGCTACTCAGTCCCATCAAGTAGATAAGCAAGGTGTAAACTCACAAAAACCCTCTTTTTTTCATAGCTACAATGTAGGCAAGTCACCAAGTAAGTAAATTATTTTCCATAAGCTATAACATTAAAAAAAAAAAAAAATCTAAGAAAATAATTTTCATAACCGGGCTCAGTGGCTCAGCCTGTAATCCCGCGCCTTTGGGAGGCTGAGGTGAGTGGATTGCCTGAGCCCACGGGTTCGAGACCTGCCTGGGCAGGCAAGACCTCATCTCTACAATAAATTAAAAAATTAGCTGGGCGTGGTAGCACGCACCTGTAATTCTGGCTACTAGGAAGGCTGAGGCGGAAGGATCGCCGGAGCCCAACAGGCTGAGGCGGAAGGATCGCGGGAGCGGCCATCACACTCCAGTCTGGGTGACGGAGTGAGACTCCAACTCAAAAAAAAAAAAAAGAAAGAAAATAATTTTCATTATGAACATTTTACCTTTCATTTGTTATCTTCTACATATACACATATTTTTGTTCCTCACTTTTAAAACAAATCTGAAGACCATCATATTATTTCACCCATATTCTTCAATATGTATTTCTATCTGATAAGGACTTTTTTGTTGTTTTTTTTGTTTGTTTGTTTGTTTGTTTTGAGTTGGAGTCTCACTCTGTCGCCCAGACTGGAGTGCAGTGGCCGCTCCCAGCCACCGCAGCCTCGACCTGCTGGGGTTCC
>NW_007004764.1:37964-45713 GCF_000164805.1 Carlito syrichta
CCAGCTGATTTTTTGATTTATTGTAGAGATGAGGTCTTGAACCCGCGGGCTCAGGCAATCCGCTCACCTCAGCCTCCCAAAGATGCGGGATGACAGGCTGAGCCACCGAGCCCGGCTGTCATGTGTTTTTTTAAGACCAGTCTTAGGCCATTGCTTTACTAAACTCTGGTCTGGCCATAGCTGAACTCTGGTCTTTGAGCTATGGTCGCTATGTTTTCCTAGCTTTGGCCCCTTTCCCTAGCTTGAGGAGGTAAATCTCTTCTTTCTTTCTTTCAAATTTCTAAATTATATTTTCGAATCTGAAAAATTAAAAACAAACAAAAAAACAGTCTTTGGACTTTTACCAGTCTATACTCAAACAATCCTTGGTCTATGTTAAAATGAGAAAAATAATGGTGAGTATGTTTTATCAATTGCTGTTTATTCAATATAAAGAAATAATTTTTGGTGTTAAGATTTTGGGTCTTGCCGGGCTCGGTGGCTCAGCCTGTAATCCCGCACCTTTGGGAGGCTGAGGTGAGTGGATTGCCTGAGCCCGTGGGTTCGAAACCCACCTAGGCAACTTGGCGAGACCTCATCTCTACAATAAATCAAAAATGAGCCGGGCATGGTAGCGCGCGCCTGTAGTTCCAGCTACTTCGAAGGCTGAGGCAGAAGGATCGCCGGAGCCCAGCAGGTTGAGACTGCGGTGGCCGGAAGCATGCCACTGTACTCCAGTCTGGGCAACCGAGTAAGATTTCAACTCAAAAAAAAAAAAAAAAGAAAAGAAATACATAGTCTTTGCTTGCAGTATCAGTTTACTCTAGGACTAAGTTGAAGTTGGACAACTAAGTCCTGTAATGTGCTTACTATATATTATCATTTTTCCCCCAGCCTCTTCTGCCTTCAAGCAGGTATAGAAAAAGTCAGTGGAGAGATTGTGAGCATTTGTTTCAAGAATGTGTATTTCTTTGGAAAAGAGTGTCTTTTCTAAATTACTGACTTAATTCTCTGTACCGGTAGAATAAATAAATAAACACAATAGTACAGTAATATTTGAATGTATAAAGTATATCCGCGTAAGAATGAAATAAAAGTTATATGTCTTTGATCTTTCACTGGTAAGAGTATAAATATAGAATGCAAATAACTCTATCTTGCCACCTGTATCATTTTTAGAATATTTATCTTTAAATGCAATTTGTTTTTGGCAGAAAAATTAATCTCCCCTAAGAAAGTTGTTACATCACCAAGAAAACTTCCTCCACCATCACCAAAAAGTAGTGGACCAAAGCGAGCACTTCCTCCTAAAACTTTGGCAAATTATTTTAAAGTATCTTCCAAACCCAAAAAGAATGAAGAAATAGGAGCACTTCTGGAAAATAATAAAGGTGAGACATTAAACTGACAAATTTTCTTTTTCTTTAAGCTGGAGTCTCACTCTGTTGCCTAGAGTGCAGTGGTATGATCGCAGTTCACCACAGCCTTGACCTCCTGGGCTGAAGGCAATCTTTCTGCTTCAGCCTCCTAATTAGCTTGGACTACACATGCACGACACCATGCCTGGCTAATTTTTTTGTTTTTTGTAGAAAGGGGATTTCACTATATTGCCCAGGATGGTCTCAAACTCCTGATTTCTTTTTTTTTTTTTTTTTTTTGAGTTGGAGTCTCACTCTGTCGCTCAGACTGAAGTGCAGTGGCTGCCCCGGCCACCGCAGCCTCGACCTACTGGGTTCTGGCGATCCTTCCATCTTAGCCTTCCAAGTAGCCGGAATTACAGGCATGCGCTACTACGCCTGGCTGATTTTTTGGATTTATTGTAGAGATGAGGCCTTGCTGTCCAGGTGGGTCTCGAACCCGTGGGCTCAGGCAATCCACTCACCTCAGCCTCCCAAAGGCGCAGGATTACAGGCTGAGCAACTGAGCCCGGTTTCAAACTCCTGATTTCAAGCAGTCCTTTCACCTCAACCTTCCAGAGTGCTGGGATTACAGTCATGAGCCACTGTGCCCAGCCTGACAAAATAAATTTTACATTTAAAAATATGACCCTGAACATAAAAATTATGAAAATATTTCATGAGTTTCTATTGCTACTTATTAAACCTCAGCTACACTAAAGTTCCTATATATAGAAGTTTTGATAGTTTGTTTCAGGTTTGATAAGAGATTTTAGTTTGAGCTTATTCTGTGGAAATAACCAATGTCCTATTAACAGTTGATTTTACCTAAAATATTAATATTTTATTTATACAGGAATCAGAAATTCTTTTGACCAGAAACAAATTGTTCAGACTAAATCTACAAATTCACCTAATTCAAATGTCAAAGAATTTGGAGCTGGGGAACTCAATAGGAAAAATGCAACATCTCTTATTCTTTTTGAGGAGGTAGGCTTATAGTAGTTCATATTCATGATATATCATGCTGAAAACTTATTTTAAAGATTACTGTATGTTTCCTTATAAAGAAAGTCAGGAATACTTGTATCTGTGAAGTTAAAGCAAACAAAATTATCAACTCTAGAAGAATTTTTCGGGAAGGTGATTAGTGTAATTCATGGTTACTAGTTATTTTTCAATGATCGTAGAAATTATTTTGATTTATACTTATCAAGGTATTGGTGGTTACAGTTTTTCAAAATATTTGATAATTTTAAAATTCACTATAGTGTAAGACATAAGCTTTCAGATGGGCTGAATTAACTCTGTTCATATATTCATAACTTTTGTCTCTAACAGGTATACAGTATATATACTGATATCCAGTAAGTATATTGTGACTCATTACATTAATATTCTAATAATTGGTTTGTAGGTTGATGTCATTTTTGATGAAGATGCCGGGTTTTTGAATGCAATCAAAACATTCATGGCAACAACTAAACGACCTGTAATTCTTACTACAAGTGGTAGGTAGCAATGACTTTAATTCAGTTAATTACTTTTGGTTAAAATAGTCAGGGAAAGCTTCTAATTCTAGTTAGAAACATTTCTTTAAAAGACAGCCAAAAAAAAAAAAAGCAGCAAATTGTCTTTTTTTTCTAAGTGAAGAAGCTCCTAGATCATTTTTAAAGTAATTATTCAAATTTGCAACTGATTTGTAGCCTTGAATAATTACAAAGTTAATATATTACCTCACAAATAGCAATTTTAAAAAATGGATGCTACTATGGGTCACTGTGTTGGGTGGTAGATATTTAGGAAGCTGAGAACATCCTAGAAGGCAAATAAAGACATTTAAGGACTTGCTAGTAAAGGTGTTTCAGTAGAGAAAACATCAGATTCTTCTCCTTGCCACTTAAACATACCTGTAATTAGATCACTAAACATCACTTAGTGGTCAAGATTTTTTATGGAACCCAACCTTTCTGCAGTTCCTGAATATTGAACTTAGCCATTCCTTAGCCCCAATGACATTTCCATATGGATTATTGCATATTTTAGCTAAAGTAAACCATTATCAGCCTAACTGAATTGGTTTACCTTCTCTAGAATTAGTATTGAATGTTTAATTTTAAAAACTTGTGCAATTTATTTTTTTTTAATTATAAGTATTTTATTGTAATATTGTTTTCTAATACTTTTCATTATAAATATTCATGAGCTAGCTCTGCTAAGGATTTATATAAGAAAATGTGTTTGTAAGCCGGGCTCAGTGGCTCAGCCTGTAATCCTGCGTCTTTGGGAGGCTGAGGTGAGTGGATTGCCTGAGCCCGTGGGTTCAAGACCCACCTAGGCAGCGAGACCTCATCTCTACAATTAATCAAAAAATCAGCTGGGCGTGGTAGCACACACCTGTAATTCCGGCTACTCGGAAGGCGAGGCTGCGGTGACTGGGAGCGGCCACTGCACTCTAGTCTGGGCGACAGAGTGAGACTCCAACTCAGAAAAAAAAAGAAAAGAGAATGTGTTTGTATTAGACTGCTTACCGATTTTTTTTTTTTTTTTGAGTTGGAGTCTCTGTCACCCAGAATGGAATGCAGTAACACACTCACGGCCACCCCAGCATCAACCTGCTGGGCTCTGGCGATCCTTCTGCCTCAGCCTTTCAAGTAGTCAGAGCTACAGGCATGCGCTACCACTCCCAGCTAATTTTTGACTTATTGTAGAGATGAGGTCTCTCACCACATTGCCAGGGCTGGTCTTGAACCCACGGGCTCAGGCAATCCACTCACCTCAGCCTCCCAAAGTGCTGGGATTACAGGCTGAGCCACCTAGCCTGGCCAGGATGCTTACCAGTTAAAACCATTTGATAGCTAGTGATTTTACTCTGAAAATATTGGTAAAAACTTATTAATCACAAGTTATGTGGTAGCTTAATTAAAAGATCATGTTACTTTAAGTCAAGATAGAAAGTTAGTTCCTTAAGGATTTACAATTTCCATGGTATTGTACTTTTATTATTGATGAAATGCAGACTATTTTCATAGAAAAGTATAACTGGAAAAACGTATTGAGTGATCTTAATGTTTAAATTTTTTATGTCTGTGTAGATCCAACATTTAGTTTAATGTTTGATGGCTGCTTCGAAGA
Organism: Carlito syrichta; assembly: GCF_000164805.1. Taxonomy (NCBI): domain Eukaryota; kingdom Metazoa; phylum Chordata; class Mammalia; order Primates; family Tarsiidae; genus Carlito; species Carlito syrichta. The sequence continues at coordinate 42,476 of NW_007004764.1, forward strand.
AATCAATTTTAGTACTCCTTCCCTGGTAAGTTTTGAATTTTGATCATCATAAATTATATATCACAGTTATGTGAAAAGTGGTTTATTATTAAGTATAGTTATAATTTTCAAGTGTGTTTTCTAAGGCATATTTTAAGTTTTAGGAAACTTCTGATTATTTCTTTTTTTACTTTAAAAAATATCTTTTTCAGCCAGGCACAGTGGCTCACGCCTGTAATCCTAGCACTTTGGGAGACCAAGGCGGGAGGATTGCTTGAGCCCAGGAATTCCAGACCAGTCTGGGCAACATAGTGAGACCTGGTCTCTATAAAAAAATTTTTTAAATTAGCTAGGTATGATGGTGTGTGCCTGTAGTCCCAGTTACTCGAGAGGTTGAGGTGGAAGGAAAGCCTGAGCACAGGAATTTGAGGCAGCAGTGAGCCGTAATCATACCACTGCACTCCAGCCTGGGTGAAAGAGTGAGATCATATGCATTAGATATTTGTTTATTTATTTATTTATTTATTTATTTCCTGAGTGGGAGTTTCACTGTTGTCCAGGCTGGAGTGCAGTGGCATGCTCACAGCTACCACAGCCTCTACCTGCTGGGCTCAGGTGATCCTTCTACTTTAGCCTTATAAACAGCTGGGATTACTGGTATACGCCACCATGCCTGGCTAATTTTGTGATTAGCTGGAGATGAGGTTTCGCCATGTTGCCCAGGCTGGTCTCAAACTCCTGATAATCCTCTCACCTCAGCCTCCCAAAGTCCTGGAATAACAGATGTGAGCCACCACACCTGGCCAGATATTTGTTTAACTTTCTAAGATTCTGCCAAATAGGTTCTCCAGTGCGTGAAACTTCTGGTAGCTGTTGTCAGTTTTTTGTTTTTTGAGTCCAGGTCTCCCTCTGTCTCCCAGGCTGGAGTGCAGTGACGATCCTGGCTCACCGCAGCCTTGCCCTCCTAGGGTCAGGTGATCTTTCCACCTCAGCCTTGCAAGTAGCAGGGACTACAGGTGTGCACTACCATACCTGGCTAATTTTTTATTTTTATTTTTTTTTGAGTTGGAGTCTCACTCTGTCGCCCAGACTGGAGTGCAGTGGCTGCTCCTGGCCACCGCAGCCTCGCTTGCTGGGCTCCGGCGATCCTTCCGCCTCAGCCTTCTGAGTAGCCAGAATTACAGGCATGCGCTACCACGCCCGGCTGATTTTTTTTTAATTTCTTTTAGAGGACTTGTCTCACTGTGTTGCCTAGGTTGGTCTGGAACTCCTGGGCTCAAGCAATCCTCCTACCTCAGCTTCCCAAAATGCTGGGATTTTATAGCTATTGTACCCGGCCTATTGTCAGTCTTTTTAACTTTAACCATGGTAGTGTTATTCATCTGTGCATATATGTTTGCTTTTTGTTAATTAGCTTTACTGAAACATAATTACATATAATAAAATTCACTCACTTTAAGTGTATGGTTCAATAAGTTTTGACAAATGTAGATACAGAACATGTCCATCAAGATGTAGAACATTGAGCCGGGCTCGGTGGCTCAGCCTGTAATCCTGCGCCTTTGGGAGGCTGAGGTGAGTGAATTGCCTGAGCCCGTGGGTTCGAGACCCGCCTGGGCAGCAAGACCTCATCTCTACAGTAAATCAAAAAATCAGCCGGGCATGGTAGCGCATGCCTGTAATTCCAGCTACTTGGAAGGCTGAGGCGGAAGGATCGCCAGAGCCCAGCAGGCGAGGCTGCAGTGGCCGGGAGCGGCCACTGCAGTCCAGTCTGGGCGACTGAGTGAGACTCCAACTCAAACAAACAAAAAAAAAAGATGCAGAACATTTTCATCACCTCAAAAAGTCTCCTGATGTCCGATTGTGTTTAGTCCCTTCCCCTAAGCCCTGGCAACTACCAGTCTGCTTTGTTACTACAATGTTGCTTGTTACAGAATTTCATGTAAATGGAATCTTATATAACATTTTGTGTTTACTCACCATGAAGCCTTTTCAGATTCATTCATGTTACATGTGTCTTTCGTTCTTTCCTTTTTATTAAAGCAGTATTCCATTGTATAAATATACCTAAGTGTGTTTATTCATTCACCTGTTGATAGACATTTGGGTTGTTCCTAGCAATTATAAATAAAGCTGCTATGAGTATTCATATTAATGTCTTTATTTGGACATATATTTCCAATAAATACTTTAAGTTGAAATTATGATCCATTAGCAATTGTAAAAGCCTAGCAACTTATTTTCTAAAGTTTTCCAGTGTTTTGTATTCCCACCAGCAATGTATAAGAATTCAGTTGTTTCACAAACTCATCAGGACTTGGAATTGTCTGTGTAAAAAAAAATTTTTTTTAGATTAAAAAATATAGTTTATGCTAGGAGAGGGAGGGGCATACCCCCATCAATAAAGGTATCTGCATAATCAACATTTGTATACCTAAACCTGAATTGTACCCATCTTTATAATTTAAAAAAAGAAAGAAAAAATATAGAGAGAGTTTATTTAAAAATCAGAGAAAGAAAGGGAAGGGAAAGAGAAGATTCACCTCCCTAAGGTGGGGTAAGGGGCCAAAGCCAGGAAGCATTGGCGAAACCATAGTTCAAAGAGCACATACACAGCCACACTAGAGTCTAGCATGGCAATGGCCCGTGTAAAAATTTTTAGCCATTTTGCTATGTATTGGTATCTCACTATACTTTTAACTTATATTAATATTTCCTTAATGACTTAGGATGTTCAGCATCTTTTCAGGGACCCATTTACCATCCATATCTCTTCTCTGGTGAAATATCTGTTCAAATCTTTTACTTGTCTTTGTTGCCCATTTTTAAAATCAGTTGTTTATAGTCTTATTGAATTGTGGCAATTTATAAATATATTCTGGATACAAGTTAGTATTAGATATGTATTTTATAAATATTTCCTGCCAGTTTGTGGCTTATTTTTTCATTTTTTTAATTGTTTTTTTTTTTTTTTTTTTGAGTTGGAGTCTCACTCTGTCACCCAGACTGGAGTGCAGTGGCCGCTCCCGGCCACCGCAGCCTCGACCTGCTGGGCTCCGGTGATCCTTCCGCCTCAGCCTTCCAAGTAGCCAGAATTACAGGCATGCGCTACCACGCCCGGCTGATTTTTTGATTTATTGTAGAGATGAGGTCTTGCTGCCCAGGCGGGTCTCGAACCCGTGGGCTCAGGCAATCCACTCACCTCAGCCTTCCAAAGGCGTGGGATTACAGGCTGAGCCACCGAGCCCGGCTCCATTTT
>NW_007004764.1:47018-47375 GCF_000164805.1 Carlito syrichta
CAGAAGGCTGAGGCAGAAGGATCACCTGAGCCAGCAAGTCGAGGCTGCAGTGGCTGTGAGTGTGTCTCTGCACTCCAGCCTGGGTGATGGAGTGAGACTCCAACTAAAAAACAACAACAACATGCCTGGCTAGTTTTTTGATTTATTATAGAGATGAGGTCTCGCCAAGTTGTCCAGGCTGGTCTGTAGGCTCAGGCAGTCCTCTCAGCTTGGCCTCTCAAAGTGCTAGGATTATAGGCGTGAGCCACCGCGCCTGGCCTTAGCTGTTTTGTTTTGTTTTTTTTTTGAGTTGGAGTCTCACTCTGTTGCCCAGACTGGAGTGCAGTGGCTGTTCCCGGCCACCGCAGCCTCGCCTGG
>NW_007004765.1:0-744 GCF_000164805.1 Carlito syrichta
CTAACTAGCTAGCTAGCCTACTCATCCATCTAACTCAACCCGTTTGCTAACTAGCTAGCTGACTCAACCAGCTGACTTAACCATTCAGATTACTAGCTAGCTACCTGTCTTAAGAAGCTGACTAAATTAGATAGCTGTCTTAACTAGCTGACTTAGGTAGCTGACTTAACTACTTAGCTAGCTCACTTAACTGGCTGACTTAACTAGTTAGCTAGCTGACTTAACTACCTGAATTAAATATGTAACTTACTATTTAAATAGCTGAATAACTAACTGACTTAACTAATTAGCTAACTATCTAGGTAGCAGACTTAGGTAGCTGACTTAAATAGCTAGCTAATTAGTGACCTATGTGACTTAGCTAGCTTTCTTAGCTAGCCAGCTGTTTAGCCAGCAGACTTAGTTTGCTGACTTAACTGGTTGGCTAATGAGATATTTAACTGACTTAACGAGTTAGTTAACTGTTTTAACTAGTTGGTAAACGAGTAAATTAGTTGAATTAACTAGTTGGTTAGCTAGTTAACTAGGTGACAAAACTTGACTGACTATGCAGCTGACATTTTAACTGGTTTAACATATTGGCTGACTACTCGGCTGACTTGTTAGCTGATTAACAAATTGGCCGATTAGTCGACCGACTCATTTGCTTGGTCCACTAGCTGACTGACGAGTTGGCCCACTAGTTATCTCGGTACCTAGTGCATACTGTTTGCTGAATTAACTAATCTGCCGACTTGCTGGCAA
>NW_007004766.1:0-488 GCF_000164805.1 Carlito syrichta
TACATTACATTTTGCAACATTCCATTCCATTCCTTACAATTCATCTCCATTCTATTGCATCCCATGCCATTCCTTTCTATTCTATTCCACTCCATTCCTCTACATTCCTTTCCTTTCCATTCCATTCTATTACACACCATTCCATTACATTCCACTCTATTCCATTGTACTCCATTCATCTCCCTTCCATTCCATTGCATTCCATTTCATTCCATTCCTTTCCATTCCATTCCAGTCCTCTCCATTCCATTCCATTCCAATCCATACCATTCCTCTCCATTCCATTCCATTCTATTCCCTTCCTCTCCACTCCATTCCATTTAATACCATCCATTCCATGCCATTCCATTCCTTTTCTCTCCATTCCATTCCATTACTCTCCTTTCGATTCCGTTCCATTCAATTCCATTCCTCTCTATTCCATTCCATCCCCTTCCATTCCATTCCATTCCACTCAATTCCATGCAGTTCTTCACCATTCCATTCCT
>NW_007004767.1:0-581 GCF_000164805.1 Carlito syrichta
AATTTTTTTATTTATTGTAGAGATGAGGTCTCGCCAAGTTGCCCAGGCTGGTCTCGAACCCGGGCTCAGGCAATCCACTTACCTCAGCCTCCCAAATTCAAAGTATTTCAAAAATAGAAATAGAAAAGGAGGAAATGCTTTTAAACCCTCTGATAGCAAAGCCAGACAAAGACATCATAAAGAGACAATAACTGGCAAATGGATGCAAACTTACTCAACGAAAATGCTAGCTTAACAAATCCAGCAGCAAACTAAAAAGTTATGATTCAAGACAAAGTGGAATTTATTTCAGGAATGCAAAAATTATTTAATATATTAAAATTGAACAACAATACACAGTTTTTTTTGGTTTTTTTCTTTTTTTTTGAGTTGGAGTCTCACTCTGTCACCCAGACTGGAGTGCAGTGGCCGCTTCCGGCCACCGCAGCCTCGACCTGCTAGGCTCCAGCTATCCTTCCGCCTCAGCCTTCCAAGTAGCTGGAACTACAGGCGTGCATTACCACACCTGGCTAATTTTCTGGTTTATTGTAGAGATGAGGTCTCACCAAGTTGCCCAAGCAGGTCTTGAACCCGTGGGCTCA
>NW_007004768.1:0-348 GCF_000164805.1 Carlito syrichta
CCAGTCAGAATGGCAATTATCAGCAACTCAAAAAATAACAGCTGCTGGAGAGGGTGTGGAAAAAGGGGACACTTCTACACTGTTGGTGGGAGTGTAAAGTAGTGCAACCTCTGTGGAAAGCAGTGTGGCGATTCCTAAAAGATCTAAATATCAACCTCCCATATGACCCCGCAATTCCCCTACTGGGAATATACCCTGAAGAACTCAAATCACTCTATAAAAAAGATATCTGCACACGTATGTTTATCGCAGCGTTGTTCACAATAGCAAGAACCTGGAAACAACCATGCTGCCCATCAAAAGAGGATTGGATTAAAAAAATGTGGTACATATACATGATGGAATACT
>NW_007004769.1:0-664 GCF_000164805.1 Carlito syrichta
ACTAGTTAACTCAACTGCCTAGAAAGCAAGCCAGCTACTAAAGACAGCTAGTTATGAAAGGTAATGACCTAGGTAAGTAAGTTTGCTAGCCAGTGGCTAACTAAGTCAGCTAGTTAAGTCAACTGGCACTCCATGTGGCTGGAGAGGTAGAGAGCTAGTTATGTCAGCTAGCTAGCCAGCTGGATTACTAGTTTATTCAGCTACTTTAATCGCTTGGCTGGCCAGGTACCTATCTTGTTAATCATCTAGTTAAATCAGCTGGCTAACCATTTGGCTAGCTAGTTAAGTCACTTCATTAAGTCCGTTGGCTAGGTAGCCCGCTAGCAAGTTAAAAAGCTAGTTAAGTCCTTTGGCTAGACAGCCAGCTAGCTAGTTATTTCAGCTAGTTAAGTCGGATGGCTTGCTAGGTATCTAGCTAGTTAAGTCAGCTAGTTATGTCAGCTAGCTGGCTAGTTAAGTCAACTAGATGATTCAGCTAGCTAGCTAGATATCTAGCTATTTATCTAGCAAGTTATTTCAGCTAGTAAATTCAGCTGGTTGGCAGGTAGCTACCTAGTTAAGTTAACTAGTTAAATCACCTGACTAGCTAGTTAAGTCAGCTGGTTCGCCAGATGCCTAGCTGGGTAGCTAACTAGTTAAGTCAGTTAGCTAGCCACCTGGCTAG
>NW_007004770.1:0-757 GCF_000164805.1 Carlito syrichta
GAATGCAAGTACAAATTCATGACTGATCTGTGTCACCTGGAGAGTTTTAGTCTGAAATCTTAGATGAGTCTGTGGCACCAAAGGGATAAGTCACCTGTAAGATCTAATCTAGTCTGTTCTCTCCACAAAGAGAAAGCTGAAACAATGTAGCCAAAGTGCAAAGTCCAAGAACCCTTTGTGTTTCAGAGCTTGGGATTTTCTCGCCTATAAATCAGTGACTCTTACTCATATCTGCTTGCCTTTCATTCCTTTGTAGCTTCAAGGGCTTTTACCTGGTGTTTCACAGATTGTTATGAGCAAGGTAGTAATTCAGTGGCATTATCTGTTACCCACCAACCCCAGGATTTAAGTAGTGGATATGACTGGCTGTTTAAATATCCACTTTGTCCCTACACTGCTCAGGAGAGGCTAACCACTGTAACAAGCAATCCCTACATTTTTGTGGCTTAGCATAATTATTTCTTGCTAATTGTCCCAGTCAGTGAGCAGCCTTCCAAGGGGTAATTTTAGAATCTAGGCACCTTCGGTGCTATGGTTCTGCCTTCCTCTAAGCCTTGTAGTCCTTTCCTTCAGCTGTAAGACAAAGAGAGCGAGGTCTTGTATATGGCAGACAGCAGCATTCCTAAGGCCCACCATATCACCTTGGCCCTTTCCATTCAGTGCATACCTGTCCCACTTCCAATGCCATGACCACCATCACCTCTTTCATGTGGGTTTCTCCAGCTACCTGAGTCTTCTCTGCTCATATGTGTAGCAG
>NW_007004771.1:0-459 GCF_000164805.1 Carlito syrichta
CGCCCCCTCCCATTTACTGTCTCTCTGCAAACCCCTCACCTATATGTTCTGCCATTTGTTTATGACGCCACTCATTCTTGACTCAGTTTTTCTATGTCCTCTCAGTTACTCGCTGTCTGTCTCCTGATACCCCTTCCCCATACATTTACAGGGAGGGGGATGGAATAAGATTCCCACCTCTTGGAAAAGATCATTTCCCAGTGGGATGGGGTTTGGGACAAAAGAACACTGGACATAAAGAAACAGGCCCGTCATCTCCCTCAATGATGGGCCGGGAAAGCAGTGACTGCGAAGGGGAGGCCTGGGGGCAGAAAGACCAGGCCCCGTGAGCGCAGGAGGGGGCGATGACGCCTTAGGACAAGGGGGGGATGCGCGGCCTGTTGCGCATGTGGCCTGCAGGCTCCGGGGCCAGGAGGGGAGAGGTTCCAGGAAAGCGCGAACCCACGTGGCAGGAGAGGA
>NW_007004772.1:0-371 GCF_000164805.1 Carlito syrichta
TAACCAGCTAGTCAGCTGGCTAGCTGATTTAACTAGCTGGCTACCTATCTAGCAAGCTGGCTAGACAACTGACTTACCTAGATGACTTAAGCTAGCAAGTTGGCTAACCAGCTCACTTAACTAGCTAGTTACTTACCTAGCCAGCTGGCTGGACAGCTGACTAAACTAGCTGAATTAACCAGCTAGCCAGTTGGCGATCCAGCTTACTTAACTCAAAGACATCACTATCTAGACAGTTAGCTATCTAGCTGACTTAACTAGCTAGCTACCTACCTTGCCAGTTGGCTAACCAACTCTCTTATCTAGCTGAATTAACCAGCTAGCCAGCTGGCTAGCCAACTGACTTAACTACTTTCCTACCTAGCTAGCCA
>NW_007004773.1:0-740 GCF_000164805.1 Carlito syrichta
TGTATGGAATGCATAGTGATCAGGTCAGGGCAACCAGGGTGTCCATCATTCAAGTACAAAACATATTTATTAACTATAGTCATCCTACTCTGCTATCAGACATTCAATTTAGTCCTTCTATTTTAGTGTATGTTTCTGCCCTTGAAACCACTTCTCTTCTTTGTCCTCCTCTGTTCTCCTACCCCAGCAGCATATTAAAGGGATTTTACACCATGACCACGTGGGATTTATTTTTGACATGCAAGTATGGTTCAACATACAAGACTTGATCGGTGGAACACACCACATTAACAGAATGAAGACTAAGAGCCACACGATCATCTCAACTGGTACAGAAAACACATTTGGCAAAACTGATTACTCTTTTACGATAACAATCCTCAATAGACTAGGAAAAATGAAAGTGACCTTTACACAGTAAAATAAAAGACATATATGACAACCTACAGTGAACATCATACTTAATGGTGAAAGAGTGAACGTCTTCCCTCTCTGATCAGGAGCAAGAAAGAATGCCCGCTTTAGTTACTGTGATTCCACATAATACTGGAGATTCTTGCCAGAGCAATTCGACATGAAAGAAAAATGAAAGGCATCTAAATTGGAAAAGAAGAAGTAAAATTATCGCTATTCACAGATGATATGATCTTATATGCAGAAAACCCTAAAGATTTAACAATATATTGTTAGACCTAATAAACAAATCAACAAGTGGCAGGATACAAAGCCAGCATACCAAA
>NW_007004774.1:0-822 GCF_000164805.1 Carlito syrichta
AGCTTATCTTGGCCAGGTAGGTTTTTCTTGGTTGAAATTATTTATCTTTTAGGACTTTGAAGATAGGGCTCCAAGCTCTCCTAGCCTGCTGGGTTTCTGCAGATAAATCTGCTGCTATTCTGATTGGTCTTCCATGGTAGGTGATCTGGCCTTTTTCTCTTGCTGCCTTTAGGATTTTTTGTTTTGTGCCTACTTTATTTAGGCGAATTATTATGTGTCTAGGAGTTGGTCTTCTCATTTGTTGTCTTGCGGGGGTTCCCTGAATCTCTTGTGTTTGAATTTTTGTATCACTGATTAGATAAGGGAAATTTTCTTGAATGATCTCGTGGAAAGTTTGTTCCAATGTGGTCTCTGTTTCTCTTTCTGCCTCAGGGAGTCCGATTATTCTTAGGTTAGGCCTCTTGAGGTAGTCACTCATCTCTTGAAGGTTTTGTTCTGTCTTTTTTAGCTTATTTTCTGTGTTTTTAAGAGTTTGGGTTATTTCTATATTTTGGTCCTCAAGCTCTGAGATTCTTTCTTCTGCTTGGGTAATTCTGCTTTCCATGCTTATCAATTTGTTATTTATTTCATTCACAGTATTCTTTATTACTGTTATCTCAGATATCAGCTCCTTCCTAGTTTCTTCTTGTGTCTCCTCAATTCTTTTTAATCTCTCCATTATTGTTTTGATATCTACATTTGCATTTTGAGACCCTTCATTCTGGGGACTTTTCATTGTTTGTATTCCCAAAGTCAGTTTTCTCAGTGTCTGCTCTCCCAGGCGTCTGGGAGAGACCCATACTCTTCTTTTGGTTTTCTTCATTTCTGTAGATTTTCTCCCTC
>NW_007004775.1:0-991 GCF_000164805.1 Carlito syrichta
CGTGATTCCTGGTTACCTTTCAAAATACTTACTAAACATTAGGCAACGGCAAAACCCTCGGCCCCTGTCAAAATAAAAGAACAATTGGAAGTTTGAGAAATACAAGGTTCATCTTGAGACCAAGAGTTACATCGAAATATGGCGAGATGATCCCTTTTGTGCTTGAATCTGGCCTTAGTTGTCCGTGGAACCTAACAGTCTTGTAGTGCCAGATAACCTTTTAGAACTATCAAGAGGACCAGAATGTTGCTGGAGTCCTGAATTGATTGATTCCTGGTATCCACATGCTAAATAGCTCCAAAACATGAGGGGAGTTTGAAGCCCTGATTCTTGTTTGTCCAGTAGCAAGACGTCCTGAGAAATTGTTTGGATTGAAGACTCGTGTAACACAGATTCCGTATTCTTCCTTCGCTAGAGGCCATGTAGTGTCCTGTATATGAGGACTCCCTTTCCCCAGATTGTAGTTTTGAAACCCTGATTCTTGTTTAGCCCTTAGCAAGACTCCATGTAGATTTTGTGATTGTGGAACTGTGTAAAAAAGATTCCTTATTTTTCCTGAACAAGAGCCCTCGAAGTTTCCTTTTATGAGGAGTATTTCCCACATTCCCGCTTCTAATCCATCATTCTTGTTTAGCCCTTAGCAAGAGGCCCTGTATTTCTTTTGGGATACAGAACACGTGTAACCCAGATTCCATATTCTTTCTTAGCAATAGGCAGTCCAGTTTCCTGTATTTGAGGACTCACACTACCCAGATTCCTACATTAAAAACCGGTTTCATGGTTACCCCATAGTAAGACGCCCTGTGGATTTTTGTGCTGAGGACTCGTGGAACCAAAATTCCTTCTTCTTTTTTAGCAAGAGGCCGTGTAGTTTCCTGTATATGAGGACTCCCATTACCCAGATTCCTGCTTCATTCTCAGCAAGGCACTGAGGTAATTCCTGGTGACCTAAAATTCCAGTTATTTGGAGATCAAGGGAAAGACTCCCACA
>NW_007004776.1:0-1175 GCF_000164805.1 Carlito syrichta
ATAACCCAGGCTACATGAGAGGCTGAGTGGGGGGACCACTTGAGCCGAATAGTTTGACATTATAGTGAACTAGGATCTTGCCACTATACTCCATCCTGAAGTAACAGAGCAAGACCCTATTTTTAAAAAGGTGCTGCATGGTAACATCCTCAGTGCCCTCACCCTGTGGTGCCCTACACTGCTCAGGATGCCACAGAGAACCCCCATCAGCAAGAAGATGCTTGCCAGGTGTAGACTTTCAACCTTGCTCTTCTCACCCTCTGTAACTGTAGGAAATAAATTATTTTTCATTAAAAATTACCACACTTCAGATATTCTCTTATAAGTAACAGAAAACAAACTAAACAGGTGTCAAGAAATGGGGTTGATAATGAATACCTGAAAATGGAAAAGTGGCTTTAGAGTTGGGTGATAAGCAGAAGCTGGAAAATTTGGAGGGACAGGCTACAAAAAGTGAAGATTCTGGTGAGGCCTTTGAAGACAAAGAGACTAGGGAAAGCTTGGCACTCCTAAGAGGTCGGTTAAGCGGTCATGACAAGAATGCTGGTAGGAAAATGACAGTAATGGTCATTTAAATTATTTTTCAGATGGAACCAAAGAACAAGGTGCTACAAACTAGAGAAAAAGCCACCCTTGTTATAAATTAGCAATGACCTTGGCTGACTATGTCCATGCCCAAGGACTTTGTAGAAGGTTGAACTTAAGAGTGCTGAACTAGGGTATCTGGCAGAAGATATGTCTAGGTAGCAAAATACTCACACTCCTATGTGGTTACTGCTATCTGCTTGCAGTGAACTGCAAGAAAAAAGTGAAACAGAACAGAACAATCTTTTTGAATTTGCAGCCTGGCCATGTGGACAATGAAAGAATGTTTCCAGGGCAGGAATCCAAATAGAGAAATCCAAGAGTGGACAACCACCACTCGCTACGTAGATGAGCATGGCTAATGAGAAGCCAGGTGCTAATAGCCAAGACAATGGAAAAAGACCACACGGTATTTCAGAAGCACTTCAGAAAAGCTTTGGACTGCCCTTCCCATCACAGGACCAGAAGTCTGAGAGGAGAAAATGGTTTCTGGGACTAGGCCCAGGACACCACCTCAAGACATAGCTTCCTGCATCCCAGCTGTTCTAGTTGGTGCATGGTGACTCCAGGAGCTCCCAGATGTGGCTCCC
>NW_007004777.1:0-997 GCF_000164805.1 Carlito syrichta
CGCAGCCTCACCGGACCATCTGGTTCATCTTGATGAAGGATCAAGGCCAGGCTCAGGGGATCTGCTTAATCATCTCAGCTTTTTGGAGGCCAGGCAAGTGGCTGGCCTGAACCCATGGGCCAAGAACCACCCAGGAAACATAGCGAGATCTCACCTCTACCCTCCATCCTAAATGAGCCAGGCGTGGTGGTACATGGCTGTCCTTCTGGCTCCTCAGAAGGTCAGTGAAAGGCTTGCCAGAGCCAGTCAGGCTGAGGCTGTAGTGACCAAGAGCAAGTCACTGCTATAAAGCCCTGGTGAAGGAGTGAGACTCTGACTCATAAAAAAAGGAAAAAAGGAAAAAAAAAGAAGAGCACCCATTTGTGTATGGAGTTAAGATCATCATGAACAGACAGAGATTATTTGGGAAGGAGGCCCCAGCCTTGGGCCCAGAGTTCCCAAAAGACAGTGGATCGATAGACAATCAGGCTGTGGCTTTGGGAAGCTGAGGCAGGGGACTGCTGCAGCCCTGGAGTTCAAGATCAGCCTGGGCCAAGTAGTGAGACCTCGTCATTCCCTGGAAAACAAGCACTGGAATGACGCATGATGACACACTCAGTCTCAGCTACACAGGATGTGGTGACCTCTGTCCCAGGGTGTGCTTTTGCTTCAACCCACTGACAGCATGTGCGATTACAGACTGGGTACCATGGCTCATGGCCATCAGCCTCATGCCCTGGGAAGCTGAGGCGTGAGGCTACCAGACCCCGGGGTCAGAGACCAGCCCGGGTGATGTGACCACACCTCGTCTTGGCAAAACGGCCCCCAAATCGAGTCAGGCATGGTGGGCCCCAGAGTCCAGGTTACTCAGGGGCCGAGGTGGGAGGACCAACTCAGCCCCATAGGTCAAGGCCCCGGAAGGCACAATCATGCCACTGTGCACTAGCCTGGCCTACAGAGACTCCAGCAACAAAAAAGACTCCTCCAACATGGGTCATGACAGGCCTCCATGGCTCCC
>NW_007004778.1:0-5388 GCF_000164805.1 Carlito syrichta
TAGTGGTTTTGTAAAACCTTGTGCTCCTGTGTTGGTTGTATATATGTTTAAGATGGATTTTTATTGCTGTTAGATTGAGTATATTATTATTGTTATTATTGTTATTATTATATAGTAGTGTCCTTTTTAACTTTTGTTGGTTTGATGTCTGTTTTGTGTGATATCAGAATAGCTGCACCTGCTGTCTTCTGTTTTTCATTTGACTGAAATACCATTTTCCAGTCCCCAACTTTGAGCCTGTGGCTGTCCTTGGCAGTGAGATGTGTTTCCCAGGGGGCAGCAGACTGTTGGATTATACTTCATCATCCACTTTGCCATTCTATGTCTCTTCAATTGTGCATTTAGTTTATTCACATTCAAATCGATTGTTGAAATGTGAGACTTTATCCCTCTCATAGGGATCATAGGGGTAGCTTTGTTTCCTTTTTACTTTCGTATTTATATATGTGTGAAGTGTCGTTTTTGTGAGTGCTCTGTATGCTATGTTATCTCTGTGCTTGCCTGTATTTTTGTGATGGATATGACGGTTCTTTTTGTTTCTGTGTTCAATACCTTCTTAAGTGTCTCCTGAAGGACTGGGATTGGATCTCTTAAAAAGATTTTAATCATCTGTAATTGATAAAGTTTAGCTTGGTGGGGTGGGAAATCCATGGCTTATCTTTAAAAATGCTAGAATTTAGACTTCAGTACCTTCTGGCTTGTAGTGTTTCTGCAGATAAGTCTAGAGTGATTCTGATGGGTCTTCCCTGATAGGTAGTATGATCTTTCCCTCTTGCTGTCTTTAGGACTTTTTCTTTCATGCTTACTTTGTGGAGTCAGATTAATTTGTGTCTCAGGTATGGTCTTCTCATAGGATACCTTGCAGAGATTCTCTGAATCTCTGGTGCTTGAATGCTCATCTCTCAGCAAAATGTAGAGAATTTTCCTGGATAACTTCATGGACCATTTGTTCCATGGTGTTCTCAGTTTTCCATTCTGCTTCAGGGATACCAATAAGGTATAGTTTTGACTTCTTAACATAGTACCACATATCTCAGAGGATTTACTCCTTCTTTTTGAGCATTTTACTGTTTTTGACAGACTAGGTTAATTCCATATTTTGATCTTAAAGCTCTGAGATTATTTCTTCTGCTTGATTGATACTGCTCCTTGTGCTTGTTAATATGTTTTTTATTTCTAGGTTAGAGTACTCCATTTCCATTGCAAAATAGGCCTTTCTAAAATTATCCAACTCCACATTTACTTTCTGTACAACTTTGGTGAGTTTGTTTCTAGCTTCTCTTGGTTTTGTCTGTTCATTTTAGCCATCCAGTCCCTGAATGTTGTCTGAGTGAATGTTGTCTGAGGCAGGACATTTTGGGGTGTTTCCATTTTTTGTACCTTGATAACTGCTTTTTGGGGCACTATCTTATTAGAAGTCTAGGCTTGCCTGTGTTTTTCATAGACTTTTCCTCATTTGTGACAGACTTCTCTCTTCCTTCTCTATAATACCTATTCATTTTTGTTGCTTTGAAGTTAGTCACTGACCTTCTGTTCTAGAGCTCTTTCTGTGGTTCAATATACATCAATCAGTGACAGAGGGAGGAACATTAACTTCTGATCCTTGTTTCATCCTGTGACAGGTTTCTTTCCAGTAGATTTTCCCTCATGCTTTTTATCTAGTTGGGTTAGTTTTCAGCACCTGCTACTAGCGCTCTGTGAAATGTGAGTGGGGGCATTGGCCTACTCTAACTACCATCTTCGGTTTGCTACCCAGAAGCCTTCCCATCAAGAACTCCTTCATGTGTCTTGGGCATAGCTTCCTCCCTGCTGAAGTCTACACTCTGCTTTTGAATAAAATTGAGTTATTTGCCTAGAGGAAGAAGGGATCCACCTTGCAGGCATGCAGAGCTTGAAAGCAATTATCTGATCTGGCTGGAAAGATGACCATCAACTGTAGTGGTATGTGCTAGCTGGGTTCACTCTGCAGGTGGGCTATCCCTACCTGGGAGCTGGCTGCCAGGCTTTGTTGGCAGAAGTTGCGCTCACAGTGGCTGAATGGGCAGGGACTTTTTTCCCATTCCCTTGGGCTCTGGTTGCCTGCCACTGTGCCCTGACCAGTATTCCTTCTGCATGGAACCAATGACTAGTGCAAAGCTGAGAAAGGGTTGGACCAATTCTACGTGTCTTAGACTCACTCACTCTCCTTCACTGGGCAAGGCTTCAGTTTGTGCATACACCTGGTGCACAGCGAAGGATAAGGCACCCAGACTCCCTCATCTTTTTTTCATTTTCTGATTTCTATGTGTTCAAAAAGAACTTTACTGGGTGCAGAATGCTTCACCCTTTTAAAAATGTTTGGGGTGTTTCTGTCTATTGGAATTAGGGTCCCTACTCTCTGCCTTGCTCAACAAGAGATGTGCCTGTCTGCTCCTCAATGGTGGTCATCTTGGATCCTTCCTCAACATTTTCTTATCCGAGTAAAATTTTCATAATAAAAGGGACCAAATTTCTTATTTTTGATAATTATATCTCCAAACTTAGGAAAGTTCTGGAATGAATTAGTGGAAAAAAATGCAAAGTCCACAGAACTTCTTAGCAGGCTAGAGAATTGGGCTTACAAGTAATATAGCCAAGAGCAGTGCCTTGAATTAATCACATTCCTATAACAGTTTGGTGGTGGCAATGGTGGTCTTTCTGCATGGCATAGGTCCCAGAAGCTTGCTCACTGATGCAATGGATGCTCACCTTCACTGGCACCTCTGCCACTGCTATATCTAAAAGCCCAAGGTATATGCTGCTTCTGACATACATTGCTAGACTTGTTCTCAAATATTCATGTCCCTGCTTTTTCATGTTCCAAGGATCTGTTTCAGAGTTCGTGCTAAAGGTGTCTGTTTCAGGTGATCCGGTTATGTACCTGGGCTTTAATTATATGAGAGTCTGGGCAATAAATATTTGACATTTTTAGTTTCTGTTGTAGGAGGTAGATTCAGGGTTAAAATGTGGAGTCTCCATACATAGAAAGGAAGTTACATGTCACACAGTAAGAAAAAGTGATACACGGTGACTACAAAGTAGAGAATTAGATTTTGTGGGTTATACAGGGAAACATAATAGGTGAAACTGTGGAATTGGGAAAGGGCTTTTATCATGATTGTGTGTACTGGTTTT
Organism: Carlito syrichta; assembly: GCF_000164805.1. Taxonomy (NCBI): domain Eukaryota; kingdom Metazoa; phylum Chordata; class Mammalia; order Primates; family Tarsiidae; genus Carlito; species Carlito syrichta. Next base: position 3,154 of record NW_007004778.1, read on the forward strand.
CCACAAAAAAGAGCTATCTGCTGATGGAGCAAAGGATACCTAAGATTTAGCCTGTGCTCATGGTAAGGTTGCATCTACTGCAGAGGGATGCTTTTTCTGGACTCTCAAGATATTACCCTATGGATCAAACGAAGGCCTTGTGTAGGACTGTAGAATTGAGACAAACTACAAAGGCAGAAACTTAGAAAACATTTGTGGGAACAAAAGAGAAAAAGGCATAAGATGATTATTTAATGGAAACCAGTTGACTATACTAAAGATGTTCCATCTCTCCATGGTTAAAAAAAAATTGGCTACTTATGGAGTTTGGAAAGGATATGAATTGACAATAGCTATTAAGTTTGGAAACAAGGAGCTCCTTTATTTAATATTTTTAAGAAAATGGTATAATGATGGAGATAGGAACTGGCTAATTCATTCATCTATTCACTTATTTTTTCATTTAGGAAAAGAAATCAGATGTGGAAGAGAAATAATCTTTAATAATTGCTTATATGTCAGACAGTGTCTAAGGAATACAAAAACCAGTTTCTACCATTAAGGAGTTCACAGACTAAATGTCAGAGAAGAAAATTATTTCAAAAATAATGTGTTAAGTATTAACAGAGTTATGAAGACAATGCAGCATTCTGTCTGAGAGATAAGAGAAAGTACACATAATTTAGCACAGAAGCAAGAGGGGATTAAAAGAGTTATTTTCTAGTTAATTATTGAATGTTGGCTAACCAGCCATTACTCATTCATTCAACATTCATTCTTTAGTTATTTATTAAACACTTATAACTTTGGCAGCTACAGTTGTAGGCACTTTGGATTTATCAGCAATTGATTGAACAAAGATCTTATCTCTTATCCTTTGTGGAGTTTACATTACTTAGAGGGAAATAGATAATAAACAAATGTATAACAAATAAATCATATACTACAATGTTAAAATAATATTATACATTAGAGAATAAGTGCTATATATGAAAAAGAAGACAAAGTATAAAAGAAACAAGCTTTGACTTCTTTTTGTTAGTGTTAAATTTTAAAATAGAATAGATTATACTGAGAATATTGAACATTAATTTCTGTATAATGAACCTCCATATACTGATCACTCAGATATACCAGTTACCAAAAATTTGCTACACTTAATTCTTGTATCTTTTATTATTTTTTCTCCTTTCTTCACAAAGATTTTAAAACAAACTTCTAGCACTATGTTATTTCACCCCTACAAACTTTCAACTGAATCTCAAAATATTATGGCCATTTTCTTGCATGCCTACAGTGGCATTGTCATGACAAATAAACCCAATAATAGAGAAGAGTCATTTGAGCCAAGACTAGAAGGAGATCAAGTCTTCCCAAGCAGTTGGTACACAGGCCTTAAGGAATGAAAGCATGTTTAGCATGTTTGAGGAGATGCAAGACATCCAGGGTCATGCTGGAAGCATGATGACAGGTGAAGTATCAGAAGAGATGAAGTCTTGCAGGCTACTGAAGGGAATCCAGCTCTACTTTGAGTCAAATGGAGAGAACTATGACAAGTTTTTGAGTAGAGAGGTAACAATATCGAATTTATATTTTAAAGGGTCAGTCTTGAAACTCTTTTAAGAATGGATTTGTAGGAAAGCAAGATGATGGAAAGTTCAGTTAGGATTAAATGGTGTGTTTCTATTTAGTGGGTCACTCTAGGTGGTAGCAGTGGAGATGGCTAAAAGGGTTTGAAATTGGGATATGTTTTGAGGTTAGAGTTAACTGGATTTCCCAAATCAGTCTTGAGAAAGAAAAAAAGTTGTCAAGAATATTCAGAGCTTTTTGACCTGAGTAACAGAAAGAAGAAAGCAGGCATGAGGCCACTATTGGCAGTTGAGTTTTAAGCACAGATCTCCAAATGTTTGTTGAACACACAAGTGGGATGCATAGTGGGATAGTGAAAGCTGGAGGTAGGCAGAGAGGTAGGCAGAGACATAGCAGAAAGTGCTGTGTGTATTTATAGAGTTTGTGCTATGTTATAAGCAGCCAGATCTGCATTGTGGGTGCCCAAAAATTACTGCTGTTTAAACAGTTAATAGTTGATGATTTAGAACTTCTGTCAGCTCTTTAGGACTACTGTTTTAAGAAGTGCTAACTCAATGAAGTTTGTGGTTATATTTTCTATTTCTCCCATGCCATTCTTCCTGATCAGAAACAATAAGTAAACAGGTGAGAGTTGTAACTAGAAGTATTATCTTCTACTTTTATGAA
>NW_007004779.1:0-789 GCF_000164805.1 Carlito syrichta
CCTTGTATGTTGATGGAAACTTACATGCCAGGGACTTGCTGGGGTCTCAGGAGCTAATCCATGAAAAGACCTTGGCATGTGTCAAATGCCAAACAAGTCATAGCCATTGGAATTTATATCATTACCATAAAGTCAAAGAGCCCCGGTGAACACTCTGGGCTTCTTCTACCTTCTGGGAAGTCAGAAGCTCGCCTGCCTGTCTCTACCAAACCAGAGTCCAAGGAACTAGAGACGGTGGTGTCTTAGAAGGAGGCAGAGCAGCATCTAGTGGACAAGATGGAAAATCAACCAAAGTCACATGGACATTGAGAAGGTTTTAAGGCTGAGGCAAGAACCGGCAGAGAAGCCGGGTGACCTGCATGTGCTGGGTGTCTCCAGCTGAGGGAGAGGTGTCAAATGAGGTCCCTTAATGGTAACCAGGACCCTGAACCCTGTGTGCTAAGTGAGGCAGTCCCCCCCCAGGCCTCGCTGGGTGTTAGGTGTCCAGGCCCTGTGGGCTCAGGGCCCATCGTGCTCATGTTCTCCTCTGTCTGTGTCCAGTCAAGTGCCTTGCCCCCACTGCCCCTTGTCCTCGGGACTCAGATGCCTGTGCCTCAGAGGGCTCTGTGCCAGGGCACAGCCAAGGAGCCCACCAAGTCTGCCAAGTATGGGCCCCTTGTCCTGGGTCTCTGCCGAGAGGCTCCTTTCCAACCACTTGGCTTGGTAGGGAGGGACACCACGCTGCTCCTTCCCCTTCTCCATGCTTTTCATACCTCCCCTTGTGCCTGCCCACAGACTTTCTTCCTTATG
>NW_007004780.1:0-714 GCF_000164805.1 Carlito syrichta
TAGCCAGATGAATGAACTAGCTGAATTATCTAATTAGCCAGCTGGCTAGCCATCTGACTTAACTAGCTCTTAATCTTGCTAGCTAGCTGGCTAGCCAGCTGACTTAATGAGCTGACTTAATTAGCTAGCCAGCTGGCTAGCCAAATGACTTAACTGTCTCACTATCTAGCTAGCCAGCTGGCTAGTTTGCTGATTAAACTAGCTGACTTAAATAGCTGACCTGCTTGCTATTCAGCTGAATTAACAAGCTTGCTATATAGCTAGCTAGATGGCTAGCCAGCTGACTTAACTAGGTGACTTAACTAACTAGCCAGCTGTCTAACCAGTTTATTTAAGTAGCAAGCTACCTTGCTAGCCAACTGGCTGAGCAGCTGACTTAACTAGGTGACTCAACTAGCTAGCCAGCAGGCTAGACATCTGACTTTAACTAGCTAGCAATCTAGCTAGACAGGTGTCTAGGCAACTGACTTAACTAGGTGACAACTTGCTAGCCAGCTGTCCACCAGGCTGACCTAAACTGACTAGCTACCTAGCTAGCCAGCTGGATAGCCAGCTGACTTAACTAGCTAGTTACGCATGTAGGCCAACGTCTTGTCAACTGACTTAACTACCTAGCTACCAAGCTAACCAGCTGGCTAGTGAACTGACTTAACTAGGGTCACTGGACTAGCTAGCTACTACCTAGCCAGCTGGTCTTAACTAGCTATCTTCTCA
>NW_007004781.1:0-991 GCF_000164805.1 Carlito syrichta
CTGATAGCTTCCCCTTTCCTCTTCCCTCCGTCCTTCCTCCTCCCTGAGAGAGAAAAGAGAGAGCTCTAGATCCAGACCAGACTCTGGAAGACTATCTTTCACATGGGGAGCCAGCTTAGACCAGAGTTTTTTTTGTTTGTTTGTTTTTTGTTTTTTGTTTTTTTTTTTTTTTGAGTTGGAGTCTCACTCTGTCGCCCAGACTGGAGTACAGTGGCCGCTCCTGGCCACCGCAGCCTCGACCTGCTGGGCTCCGGCGATCCTTCCGCCTCAGCCTTCCAAGTAGCTGGAATTACAGGCATGCGCTACCACGCCCGGCTGATTTTTTGATTTATTGTAGAGATGAGGTCTGGCTGCCCAGGCGGGTCTCGAACCCGCGGGCTCAGGCAATTCACTCACCTCAGCCTCCCAAAGGTGCGGGATTACAGGCTGAGCCACCGAGCCCGGCTTAGACCAGAGTTTGAAAATTGGGTTCACCTAGCTACATGATTGAGTGGCAGGAGCTTCCTGGCACCCTGTGTTGAGAAGGATTCTGAAGCAATATCTGTGTCTACCATGAGTGGGGTGGGAATGGTGAGAGGTGAGTCTCAGCTCTCAGGTCACCTACTGGCTTGGTGCCATTATGGCCTAATCATGCCCTCTTATCTACTTCTCTATTTTTGAAGCTTTTCATCATCGTTGCATCCTTGCTGTGAATTCCATCTCCTCTACACTCAAATATCCTCCCAACATGGCCATATTTTTGAGGAGCTAACATAAGACACAGGTCCGTGTTGACTGGCTGTGGAGTGACATTCTCTAAAAAAACTCTAGCACCCTAGAAATATTGCTAAATATTAATAGGAATCAATATCAGAAAGCCATTGCCTGGGGGAATTCAGAGGGTAGAGGTGATTTCAGACTATTTTATTTGCCCCCTTTGATGCTTGCCCTCCACGTAACCCTTTTCAATTCCTTATCTTGTTCTGATAGCAAGGAGAATTTATAGCAACCC
>NW_007004782.1:0-778 GCF_000164805.1 Carlito syrichta
AACCAGACGGGTGCTGGTTTCTCTTTGAATACCATCTCCTCTCGTCTCCCCTTTAACCGATGTATTTTTCTCTAACCGGTCAGCCCGTCCTCTTTTGCTCCGCACTTGCCTTGAAGTGTGGCGTGAAATGACTCCTTCTAAATAATTCAAAAAATATGTCCCGGTGTGGCTATCTGAGACAACTCTCTCCGCTGTTCAAGAGAGCAGTTCTTCCGGGAAGAGAAGAGAGTGGTTTCTTATCAGAGAGGCCTCGAGCCGGGCTCGGTGGCTCAGCCTGTCATCCCGCGCCTCTGGGAGGCTGAGGTGAGTGGATGGCCTGAGCCCGCGGGCCGGAGCCCCGCCCGGGCGGCGAGACCTCATGTCTACGATAAACCAAAAAATCAGCCGGGCGTGTGAGCGCGCGCCTGTAGTTCCGGCTCCTCGGGAGGCTGAGGCGGAAGGATCGCCGGAGCCCCGCAGCTCGAGGCTGCGGTGGCCGGGAGCGGCCACCGCACTCCGGTCTGGGCGACGGAGTGCGACTCCGACTCCAAAATAATAATAATAATAATAATAATAATAAAAGAGGCCTCGAAGCGTGCTCTCATGGTCTTGGGCGGACGTTCTTCCCTTGGTAACTCGACTCACCGTCTTCTGAGTCCACAGAACCGGGAGACTGAGTAAAAGGTGGTCTGTCCTTGTCGACCCGTGACGTGCAGCTTCTAGGGATCTGTCTCTCACCCGTATCGCGTGAAGCGCACATCGGGAAAAAGGCTTAGTCCGTCGAGTTGCCTTTCTTCCG
>NW_007004783.1:0-724 GCF_000164805.1 Carlito syrichta
TTCCAGTGGGACTCCATCTGCTCCCCAGGTCCAGCCTCCCTACCGACTGTGGCCAAAAGCCTCACTGTGCTTGACGAACTCAGCTGAGGAAAGAGGGAGGAATAAAGCATCACAAAATTATATCTTCAGATGTTATTTGGACAGGAAAGCTGTGTCCTGCCCACAGACACGGCTGCCATAGGGTGCATCCTGACGGTGGGCACTTGGAGACAAGTGGCCTCTTTATGGCCAGCTTATGAGCCACTGACGCAGGGAAGTGAGAATACCCAGGAGCACAGAGGGTGGAGTCCAGCTGCAGCCCCCACTCCTGCAGGGCAGGGAGCAGTAGTAAGAATCGAGATAAGCCCTGCTCTGTTGTGAGCCTTCATCATCCATCGCAGGAGAGAGAAAGCCCAAGCAGACAGCACCTGCTGCCTCCCCCACAGCACGCATGTGGGCCGGTGCTGCTTGGGGGTATGGGCATGTGCTGGCACATTTCATCTTCCTCCCTGACTGAGGAGCAGCTGTGAGGAAAGGGAAACTGTGGCACAGAGGACCCAAGTGCCTCACCTAAGGACAGAGCCAGGATCAAACTATGCCTGGTGCTCGGGTGTGGTCTGAGCCACCAGCTGACAGCAGCCTTGCTGGGCATCTTGTGACGGTCCCTGTCCTCCTTCTTGGGGTATCCTGATCATTGGGCTGGCAACCTCCCAGTGTTAATACCTGTCTGGGGGACACTGACCTG
>NW_007004785.1:0-481 GCF_000164805.1 Carlito syrichta
CTTTTGCCTGGCACAATAATATATTGTGGGACTTAGAAGTCTTCTGGGGAGGGATGAGGAGGTAATATTCAGCCTATCACAGCTAGTAACCAGTGTTTTTATTAAAATTATTTCTAAAATAATTTGTAATAGCCTTAGAAAATGTGGTACTAATTCAAATGAGTACAGCAGTCAGGCAGCTGAATGAAGACCATCAGGTGTGTTTCTTGGTGCACAGGAAAGCATGTGCCCAACTAAAGAGTCAGTAGTGTCTTAGCTCCAACCAAATGTTGCCATGCAGAGATGTAAACCCAGGATGGGCAGTTATTTCACCTTTTCAAGAGAAACTGAAAACACAAATGTGTATATAGAAACTCTTAATTTTTGAAGTGTTGTCAACAAATTGCACATTTTTCAACACTATACCAGCTAAACAAAATGTGTCTGTAAGGTGAACCTGGCCACTGAGCCCTAATGTGCTACCTCACTTGTGGGTGGCTAA
>NW_007004786.1:0-740 GCF_000164805.1 Carlito syrichta
ACAGAAAATTTACCAAACCACTTCATAAAAATATTTATTGTTAAACTTATATGAAGTACTTGGAACAATGTTCAGAACATAATAGGTGCTTAAGACACATTATCTTGATTAGTAATATGATAATTGTTATTATTATAATGATATTTACTGTTACGTCATCAAGTCATAGAACTTTGCATAGAACATAAAGTATATATCCTAAATGTTTATAAAAGGAAGAAAAGAAGGGAGAAGAGAAAAGGGAAAGAAAATTGGGAGAGAAAAGAATCAGAGCAAGTGAGAGAGAAAAAAAACAAACCTGAAGAAGCAAAATTGCCTGCAGGAATACAGTTGTTAAGTGCCTAATGTGAAATTAGAATGCATTCCTTTCAGACCACAAGGAAATATTCTATTGTTTGTTCTATTATTTCTAATAATCTCATTACGATTACCCTGAAACAATAATTTTATATATTTAATTGGATATCATACACACACACACACACACACACACACACACACACACACACACAAACACACACACACACACGCAAAGACTTAAAAACTCTGGGGAAAATGGAATTAAAAATGAAATTATATATACATATATATATATGAATAAAATCAAGACAACTTTGTAAATAATGTTAGCCATTTAGTTCATCCCTAAATAACTGAGAGTCTGGAATTTTAACCATGTCATTGCAGTTTCTTTCACATAATTAACTGAAGAAAATGGATGCCCTTTAAGTGTTTTTTAA
>NW_007004787.1:0-719 GCF_000164805.1 Carlito syrichta
TCTTACGGGGGTTATGTGGTATTTCAAAGGGGTTTCATTTGCATTTCTTTGATGATGAGTGAGGCTGAGCAATTTTCATGTGTCTGCTGGTTGCCTGTATCTCCTCTGATGAAAAGTGTCCAATCACGTATTTTGCACACATTTCAATGGGAATGTTTGTTTGATTTATCTCAGTGTTTGAGTTTCTGGTAGATCCTAGATGTTATGCCTTTTTACAGATATATAGGTGGAGAATTATTTATCCCATTCTGTTGCCTGTATCTCTGCTCTTCTGATGGTTTCTTTTGTTTTGCAGAAGTGTATTAATTTGATGAGATCCCACATGTCTAACTTTCTTCTTAAGGCATGGGTATTGAGCGTTCTGAAGAGGAATTAGTATCTGGTTCCAGTTTCCCTAATAGGGTCTCTTGCTTTTCCGAAGATTATTATAATTTGGTGTTTTACGTTTAGGTCTTTGATCCATTGATTGTTAATGTGTATGGTGATAGATAGGGGTCCTGTTTCAATCTTGTGCATGTTGTCAGCCTTACCCATCAGTATTTACTGAATATGTTCTCCATTAACCAGTGGGTCTTGGATGATTTTTCAAATATGTGTGGGTTGAGAATTGGAGGATTTCATTCTCTGTCCTGATTCATTGGCCTGTGGACATATTCTTGTACAAATACCAGGCTGTATTGATTACTGTAAACAGATAGTAAAGTTTACAGTCTGGAATT
>NW_007004788.1:0-1168 GCF_000164805.1 Carlito syrichta
CCAAACTTTACTATAATTCATGTTTCATATGTCTAAACTTTAATTTTCATATGATCTAGTTATTGGACTTTAATACTATGCTATATCCTATTAAGCTAATACCTTATCGTTAATTCTTTTATAAATCATATAGTAACTATTACACTTGAATAATGTAGCAAAAGGAATCAAAACAGCAAGCATAGATTTACGCAGCTATGAGTGTATATGTATATATTTTATCCCAACAAGTCTACTCTAAAAATCAAATAGTAGCTGTCACACTCTTGAACAAGGAAATGCAGGGCTTCCAAGATGGCGGCCATGGGCTGAAGCAGACAGAGTTTCGGTAATTAACGAAACAAAAGAAAACGTTCTACCTGGCTAGGGGCAGGGGACAGAACTATCATGGTAATTTAGTTTCTAATCTTAGCCCTAGGGGAAACAGCTTTCGGGAACAAGGACTACCCAGTCTACCAGGAAATAGAAGTAAAAAAATATCTAGAAAGAAGCTAAACTTAGAAAGACAGAAACAATTCTGCCATGCACCTTCCATCAAGTGTACTGAGATTCACTTATAAGTTTTACTGCCATGTATGCACACTGGTCACCAATCACACGCCAATATCATAGGTATAACTGATATCCTATGTCAGAGGCGATCTTCCAGATGGGCCTTTACAGGCCTCAGCCATGTAGCTATAGATGTTGGCTCCCAACAGAAAAAGTCTGACAAAATTTCTGAAAAGCGCTACCAGTATATGCTGGAGCATTGTCTGTTTTTAATGCATGAGGGATGCCCATTACTGCAAAACAGGCAAATAGGTGTTGCTCCACATGCTTAAAAGCCTCTCCAGTGCGAGCCGTAGCCCATATCATATGCGAATAAGTATCCACACAGACATGAACATAGGACAATTTTCCAAAAGATTTAACCTGAGTAACATCCATTTGCCAGAGGCTATTTGGTTTCAAGCCTCGAGGATTGACTCCAGTTTGTAACATAGGTAATCTAGTTGGACATGTAGCACAGTTACGAACAATATTTCTGGCAGCTTCCCTAGTAATATCAAATTGTAAACGTAACGCAGAAGCATTTTGATGATGTAATTTATGACTTTCTATGGCCTCATCCATTACTGTCAATATTGTTTTAGTTCCAAGATCAGCTATATGATTGCCCTCATGA
>NW_007004789.1:0-651 GCF_000164805.1 Carlito syrichta
GGTGTTGAGGTGATGACTTGCTATGGTGTCCAATATGGTCTCAGTCCCCATGCTCTGCCCATCTTCCTGTCGAGGTCTCCCTGAATGCCAATGAGACAGGTGTGAGTTGTCCAAATGGCCCACTCCACGGTTTGATGGTCACGTCCTCCCTTTCCCCAAGGTGGCCCATGGGATGAGTGAGCAGGTCCACCCTGCAAATCGAGGCATATAGAAAGGTGCGCATTCTGGTGGAGGCACACCCCTGAGCCAGGCACTCCCCCATGGTGGGATCAACAGAATGATCGCCTGAGCCTGGAAGCTGGAGTCTGCAGTGAGCATGAACGTGCCCCTGCACTAAGGCCTGGATGACCAAGCAGGATTCTGACTACAAATAATAATAATCACCACCATTGCCACCATCAACACTCCTGCCACCCGGCACAAGGAGTCACTATCAGGAATGAAAGAGATAAAGGACTTTTCCCCATGTCGTTTGTGGGAGGTTTCTAAGGTGGATACCGAGCAAATCTGTCCCACGCCTTTGGTCACGCTTCCCAAAAGACCTGCTTCCTCCCTCAACACTCGGGCCCCACAGAAAAGACGAATGTGACCTCATGAAATTGACAGGTCCAAGTAAGGGCAGACATTGGGCCTCAGAGAGATCAAAGCAGA
>NW_007004790.1:0-700 GCF_000164805.1 Carlito syrichta
CTTGCTAACCAGCAGGCTCGTGGCTTAAGTCAGCTAGTTAAGTCAGCTGGCCTCACTTGCTTTCCATTGTGTCAGCTAACTAGTCTGCTCACTCACCTGTCAACCTGTCAACAAACTAGTCGACTTGCTTGCCAGTCAAAAGTTCAAGTAAATCGTCAGCTTACTTGCAGGCCAACAGGACAGTTAACTAGTTGGTTTGCACACCAGCCAACTAGTTAATTCAGCATGCCAATGGCTCTCTCCTTGGCTGACTTGTTAAGGCATCTCACCCATCAGCTCACTCTACGGCCAACTAGTTATCTCTGGTCACCGGTCTGTTCACTCACAGGCTGACTAGTTAAGTCTTCTGACCAGTCGGCTCACTCACCAGTCAACTAAATTCAGCTGACCATTCAGCTCACTCACGGCAGTTTAGTTAAGTCAGCTGACCAGTCAGCTCACACACTGGCTGACTACACATGTCAGCTTACCAGTCAACTCACTCACTGGCCAACTTGTTAAGTCAGCTGACCAATCGGCTTTCTCACCCACCAACTAGTTGAGTCTGCTCATCTGTAGGCTCATGCACTGGCCGACTAGTTAAGTCAGGTAACCTGTCCACTAACTAGCCGTCCAAATAGTAAAGTGAGCTAAACCATCGTCTGATAGTCGACCAACTTGTCAGCAGACTAGTTTTCACAGCTATCTAGTCAGCTGAATA
>NW_007004791.1:0-3448 GCF_000164805.1 Carlito syrichta
CCTGCTTCCCCAGGCAGATTCCCACTACTGCCAGCCCCACTTCCCTGCACGATCCTGGCAGTTTCTCTCTACTGCCAATCATTCTCTTGTAGTGTTAAAATAATTGTTCAAGGTCCGCTTATGAGTGAGAAATGTGATACTCAGTTCTTTGTTTCTGTGAAAGATCACACAGTTTTATAGACTCTAAGTGCATCCAGGCTGCTGTGAAGTTCATGATTTTGTTCTTCTTTATGGCTGCATAATAGTCCATCATGTACATGTACCACATTTTTTAATCCAGTCCTCTTTTGATGGGCATCACAGTTGGTTCCATGTCCTTGCTACTGTGAACAATGCTGTGATAAACATACATGTTTAGGTATCTTTTTTATAGAGTGACTTGAGTTCTTCTGGGTATATTCCCAGTAAGGGAATTGTGGGATTGTATGGTTAAATTACCAACAGCATTCTTCTCAGATGTGGAAATGACAATACAGGAATTCATCTGGAAACATAAACGACCTCAGCAAAACAAGCAAACAAACAAACAAAAACAAAGCAGGAGGTATCCCTCCCAGACGTTAAACTCTATTATAAAGCTACAATAATCAAAGCAGCCTGGTATTGGTACAAGAACAGGCATATAGACCAATGGAACAGGATAGAGATTCCAGAAGCAAAACCAAATTTCTCAACCAACTCATTTGCGACAAAGTCTCCACCACCAACTGGGGGAGAGGTGAAGCTATTCAGTAAATGGGACTGGGGAAACTGGCTGACCACATGCAGAAGATTAAAACATGACTTCTACTTATCACCATTCACAAAAATCAACTCTAAATGCATCAAAGACCTAATGTAAAATCTCAAACTATAAGAACCCTTAGAAAATGCAAGAGATACCTCTTTATGGAAACTGGGTTTTCTTATACATGTTTTTTCCTCTCATTCCTAACTAAAAATCTAGCTTTCTTGACTTTGTTTTCATCTGCACTGCAGTATAACATGTTATAGATTTTCTTACATACTGGTGGAATTCAAAAAATTCTCCTGATAGTTTAATTAATGTTAATAGTTTTATTATTGCATTCCTTATTGAGTTCCATTGTCACTTAAATTATCTTACGACAAACTCTAAAACCTTTGCTCTTCATGTAGTTGACAATTATGTCTTATCCTTTTCTTGCCCATTAACTCCTTCTGGTTAGTGTATAAATATACCCATTTAAGGTGCTGATGTTTTTACTCTGAAAGTAAAGATAATATAATTTATTGCAATGTTTAACAACTGTTTAAAGAGTTCACACTGTGCCTGAGAGACTGTATAACGCCTGTACCAACATAATATGGAGATCTATTTTTGTGGCCTATCAGAAAAGATGGACTATAGAATTCTTTCTTCGATATCGGTATTATCAGCTGGGCTCGGTGGCTCAGCCCGTAATCCTGCACCTTTGGGAGGCTGAGGTGAGTGAATTGCCTGAGCCCACAGGTTCAAGACCCGCCTGGGCAGGTGAGACCTCATCTCTACAATACATCAAAAAAAAAAATTAGCCGGGCGTGGTAGCGCGTGCCTGTAGTTCCACCTACTTGGAAGGCTGAGGTGGAAGGATTGCCGGAGCCCAACAGGTCGAGGCTGCAGTGACCAGGAGCGGCCACCGCACTCCAGTCTGGGTGACAGAGTGTGACTCCAACTCAAAAAGAAAAAGAAAAAGAAAAAAAATCAGTATTATCTCAATTTGTTAAAATAAAATGTTTGTCTTCTCTCTAGGTATTTTAAATGTGCACATTCATTTCAAAGTAGGTAAAATGTATCTCCCCTACATTGTGACCTCTGTGAGAAACGGGGCTGTATTCATTTAAATATTAATTTTCAAATTGGTTAATACAGTGATAATCCTTATATAAATGCTCAATAACTGTTGAAAATAGTAGTGTTGGCATTATTTTAAGACTGTGATTCTAAATTCCCTTTGTCTTTCTTCTTCTTCTATTTTATTTTTTCCCCAATCACAATTTTAAAATTTCAACTGTGTCTCTAAATGGAAATTAAATTGGGAAAATTAGTTCCTTTTACACATAAAACTTACATATAAATTCCTTTTGTTTTCTGCAAGAGCCTCTTTAGATGAATTTCATGGTTTTGTAAGTCTTTATGTTTTTGAACCAAAATATTTTATTAACCTGTTTTTCAACGTTTAGTTTTTGATGTTTTACTTATACTTTGTACTATGTGATATTTCTGTTTTTAAAAAATCAATTTGTTTTTAACTGATAAATTAAAATTATATATAGTTATTAAGTACAACATGTTTTGAAATACATTGTGGAATGGCTAAATCAAGTTAATTAGCATATGAATTACCTAACGCACTTATAATTTCTTGTTCTCTTCACTAAATAAATCAGTCCCTAAAATAAATAAAAATTTACACTTACCATAAGTTACATAATAAAAGAAATTTTTTAAAACTCGCACAAATGTTTGAAACAATTTCTCTAGTAGAACAATTCTGTTCTATTGTTTTCAGAATAAAAGAGTGAGTTTGCCTTTTGTATTATTACTTTTGTAATATTTGAGCCAGCTTCTAAAATAACCCAGGAATAGCCTATTTCTTTCAAGGCACAGTGCTATTATTTTTGAAAAGTCTATAAAGAAAGCCACTGATGAATGCAAAGTTTCTATAAGCCAGGGTCCTCACAATTTAGTGTGTATCAGAAACTTCTGCAGAGCCAATTGAAACACAGATTGCTCAGCCCACTTCCAAAGTTTGTGATACAGCAGAAAGGGATGGGGGCCTGAGAATTTTCTTCTATTATGGATAGCCAGCTGATGATACTACTGAAGACCCACCACTAGACGCTTTCACTAACAATCACTTCTAAGGTGACTTTTATAGCATTATAAACTGCTAAACCCCAAATAACTTGACAAAGAAAACTCTAGAAACTTAAATCAACTGTTGAATGAATGTACTTTCTGAAACGAATTTGAGAAGCGTTGTTGATTTTTCTAACCTGAAGAAATATTTTGAAATAACCAAACAAAGAAAGAAACTGGCTTTGCATTTTGAAAGTATTGTTTTTAGTATTATACAGCTTCTAAAATTACTTTTGACATATTCATATGTGTATTCCTAGAATATTCATGAGTGCCTACCGTGTGCCCGTCTTCAGGGACAGAAACACCAGGCCATGGCACAGATATGGATTTTACATATTTGTGATAATACACCTGATATGTTTGTTTATATTGATTTCAACAACCATTTGAGAGCAGAACCAGACTCAACATGAGGGTTGTGATTAAAACCCTTTGCACATCTCATGTTAGAGTTCATCCATAATATAAGATATGATGACAAAACTGCATGTAAATATTTAAGAAATACAATTTTTAGCAAATGTTGCTCTGGTTTTGAAAACTGATTAACAGATGGAGTGCTTTTGTGGGAAGTGGGTGAACTTT
>NW_007004792.1:0-713 GCF_000164805.1 Carlito syrichta
CTGGAAGCTGTGCACTGCCAGGAGGGAAACAGCTGTTTCCTGGGCCCAGTCCAGTTTTCATAATCTCCCAAGTTTAACTTTGATCTGAAGGGAGCAAACACAAACTGTTTGAAGGCATTTAGAGGCAGTGATTTATTTGCAATCAGCATTCTTCTTATCATCAGTTGTAAAACACAGCAAGTCAAATTATCCCATCAAGTTTTTTTGGTAAATAACATTTTTTTCTTTCTAACAACCTCATTAGACCTCGTTACTACCATAATTTCTCCAGACAGAAATTCACAATTTTATCTGCACATGCAGAGTTCCCAAATAGCACACATCTGTATTCAAAATGACTGTAAAGAGTGACCACCCTCCATGTAGAAACTGGTCAGTGTGCTAGATCAGCAAAGGAAATTCAGACTCTGAGAAAGTTGTGAATGAGCAGATTTCTTTGACTACTTAGCTTGGTGGAGAAGGTCACAGATAAAAGTTTTCTGTGACTAGATTTTATTTTTGCCTAATCACTGCAAAATGTACTTTGCGCTTTTCTAATCATTTTGGTTGTACTGGAGAAGAAGACGTTTCAGCGTGGACTCTACTGAGAATTCTTTCTGAAGGGACACCTTGTAAATCTCTCATTCTGGCAGCCAGGACAAAATGTGACTGATCTTTTTCCATAGTGTGAGATCTGAAAGGTGGGATGACCTCTCTCAGAGAAGTAGGCTTTC
>NW_007004793.1:0-1018 GCF_000164805.1 Carlito syrichta
GATCCAAGTATCCACAGTTATTAGCACAAGAAATAATCAAAGACCAATCCTGAAACTCCAGATTGATTTTAAAACATTTATTTATTCAATATCTTTAACAAAAGTGTCATAAAAATGCTTTTTCTAAACCTATTGGAATGACTTAAATATGAATTTGATATCCAATTTAAGAATTTGTGCCCAAAACAAAGTTATACAACTTACCTGCCAATACATTCTGGTTGTAGCGCATGCGACTAAAAGGAACGGTCCAATCACTCCTTGGGGACTCTTATTCTCTCTTCTAATCCCACAGTAGAAACAAAAGTTAAACATATCATAAACTTAGAACATGTCACCTGATGAATATGACAATGGTTTCAGAAGGAATACAGCATCATGATTTAGAGAACCGAAAACAAAACCAAAAAAAAAATATGTATTTCAATTTAGCTGATGTAAGTAACCTTCAAATACAAAATAATAATCATTGCCTACTGTCAACTTCCCTTTCTGTATTTAAAATTAGAGACTATTGAAAATAACCCAAATTATTCTATCTGTAGCAATAAAGTATGCATACAATATTTAGAATCATTATTGCAATGAATTCATTATTTTATGATAATAAATTTTCAGTTAGATTTTATCATTGCTACATATTCACTTGACTAATATATGTGACACATTATTTGTCCTCAAAGTTCTCATACTTCTTAAGGTTTAATTAATAATTCTTTATTATTTTAATTTTATTTCCTTTCAAACTAATATTTAGGTGTCTTAAGGATAGAAAAGTGATGCAATCATAACATCCAGAAGGCAACATGATAATCTGACCCCAAATTGCTATTCTGATATCACTGTTCAAGTACGCATTCTTTTCATTCCCTCAAAATATGAAGTGCCTTCCATGCCTTTGTTATTATTCACTTGCAAGTCACTGCTCATTACTTGGAGGTTAGTAATATTGATTTTCTACATCATGAGCACCTCTTTTAAGGGTCAGTTCATTGACTTCCCCAGATAGAGTATTAGT